>NC_089234.1:55452555-55632555 GCF_963924675.1 Phocoena phocoena
TCTATGAGCGGCTGGCAGAGGTGGAGCATGAGCTGAGCTTTAAGAAAGATGACATCCTCTACGTGGATGACACCTTGCCCCAGGGCTCATTTGGGTCCTGGACGGCCTGGCAGCTGGATGAGAATGCCCAGAAGATCCAGCGCGGGCAGATTCCCAGCAAATACGTGTGAGTGTTCGCGAGTCTGGGCCTGGGGCTGGGGCGGGCGGCACCTGTGGGGATGCCCCGTGGGATGCGGGCTGGGGCTCGTGGGGGTTTATACTGATGCTCGTATCAGCTTCTGGTCTGTACGTTTTCCCACGATTGCTTGTCCGAAAAGCAGTTTTGGTCCTAGTGTAGGTCAGTGCTGTACTTAAGTCAGTGCTGTACAGAAGCACAGGGGCAACTTAGGGGACAGCACTCTTTTGTTTTTAACAGGTTTGTTGAGACACAATTCACATACCATACAATTTACCCAAAGTGTACAGTTCACTGGCTTTTAGTATTTTCACAGATGTGCAACCATCACCGTAGTCAATTTGAGAACATTTTCGTCACCTCAGGCAGAAGCCCCGTTAGCTGCCCCGCCTTGTCTTTCTGTCTGCCCTGCCCCCTCCTGTCAACCCTGAGCGACCACTGATCGTTCTGTCTCTGTAGACTTCCCTGTCTGGACTTTCACGTGAATGGAGTCATATAGCACATGGTCTTTTTTGACTGGCTTCTTATCCTTGGCATGATGTTTTTCAAGGTTCTTCCTGTGTTACAGTGTCTATCTGTGCTTCGTTCCTCTTGGTGGCAGGAGGCATAACTTGTAGTGGTCACGCGTGAAGGCTGTCTTAGCAGCTCCTTCTGACCCTCGTCTGACTCTAGGAGGTGGCCCTGTATTCTGAGAGCTTGCCCAGCACTGGTGTGTGTGTATCACCCTCACAGCAGTGGCACCATGGCGTCCTCAGTAGCGTGGGTGGTGAAGCGGCCAGGAAACCTGTAGAGAATGTGGGAGGAGCCTGGAGTCCCAGCTGTGGCTCTCCTCGTGGCTGGGCATGCGGGGAGGTGATGGTCCCTGGGCCCTCCGCAGCACTGCTGAACTCTTGTCCACAGGATGGACCAAGAATTCTCCCGGAGGCTCAGCATGTCTGAAGTCAAGGATGACAACACCACCGCAAAGACGCTCTCGGCGGCTGCACGCAGGTCCTTCTTTCGGAGGAAACATAAGCATAAACGCAGCGGGTCCAAAGATGGGAGAGACCTCCTTGCCTTGGACACCTTTTCCAACGACTCCATTCCACTCTTTGAAGGCAAGTGGCTGGGCTGGCTTTCTCCAGCAGGCTCGCAGGATGAGGTGTGCTGTTGACCACAGGAGCCTCACCACAGTAACTTAAACAAGATAGAAGTTTGCTTTGCTTTCACACGTAACTGATCCAGGGATGTGTGTCTGGGTTGGGATGGCGGTGCTACTGTCTTCAGAGTGTCTACCACCTGTAGGGTGTGGCTTCCATCCTCAAGGTCTTCCCATGGTCATTGCAGCTTCTGCCATCACGTCCACGTTCAGGCAGCAGGGAGGAGGAAGGGGCACGGCAAAAGTGTGCCTCTTTAAACAGCTTACCTGGAAACCCCACCCTTGGTCTCCCACTTATTCCTCATTGGCCGCTCAGTCTGCGAGGGAGGCTGAGAAGGCAGGACTTTCACTGGTGACCTGCTGGCTTCAGTAATGCAGGTTCTGTTAGTAAGGAATAAAGAAAAGATGGGTACTGGGTGTGCAAAATGCAGTCTCTGCCCAGTGCATTGCTTCCAGTTTGTTTTTAGGTTATTACTGGCTGCTTGCTGGTGACCAAGGGCCACTGTGCAGATCTTTGGCCGTGTTTGGCCTTACTCCTGTGTGTGTCCATTCTTTTTTTCTTATTTTTTTTTGGCCGTGTTGGGTCTTCGTTGCTGCACGCAAGCTTTCTCTAGTTGCGGCGCGCGGGCTTCTCACAGCGGTGGCCTCTCTTGTTGCGGAGCACGGGCTCTAGGCGTGCGGGCTTCAGTAGTTGTGGTGCGTGGGCTCAGTAGTTGTGGCTTACGGGCTCTTGAGCACAGGCTTGGTAGTTGTGGCGCACGGGCTTAGTTGCTCCGTGGCATGTGGGACCTTCCCGGTCCAGGGATCTGACCCGCGTCCCCTGCATTGGCAGGCGGATACTTAACCACGGCGCCACCAGGGAAGTCCCCTCCTGTGTCCATTCTTCCAAGATCCTCCCAGGGCCAGGTGCTGACCCAGTCCTGGAGTTGCGTATTAGGCAGCATCAGACATCATTCGGCAGATTGCCCGGTGGAAGGGTTCATTTGTCCTGTGAAGCAGGAGCCTCCTGTGAATGCTGCTCCGAGGACCCCCGTGTGTGTCCACTGTCCTAGAAGGTGTGTCCTCCCTGCTAGCAGGGTGTGGAGGTGGCAGTGGGCCTCAGAAGGTGGGACAGCTGGTTTCCTCCTCCTCTCCTTCCTTATTTATTGTTTCAGTTAGGGCCTTAGTCACAGTGAGTTGAGTGAGTCCCACCTTTGTTCATGGCCCGCAGGTCACTGTCAGTGAGGACAGGGGTTGGCAAGCCATAGCCTATGGGTCAAGTCTGGCTGTTTTTATATGGCCTTCGAGCTAAGAGTGGGTTTTTACATTTTTAAATGTAAAATAGACTCTTCACCTTTTGGCAGTAATAGCTGCTTGATTCTCCCTTCCTTTTTCTTCTGTAGATACCATCTCTGGTGTATCTGGTGTATGTCTAGTGGATGTCTTTGGGAAACAGCCATATGTCTAGCCTTCCTTTCAGTTCTTCAGTGGGTTATTTTTTCTTTTCTTTCATTAATGTATTTTGAAGTGGTCTTTAAATTGTTATTTCTAAATTGTTATATCTTACTGTTAAGTTGACTCTTTTATCATTATGTCCTTCTTTATGTCTAGAAATGTTTCTGGCCTTAAAGTCTATTTTGTTTAAGTATTATTAACACATCAGTTTTCTTTTGGTTAAGTGTTTGCATAGTTTGTCTTTTTCCATCCTTTTATACTTTTCTGTAGCTTTATATTTATGTGGCTCTGTAGGCAGCATGTAGGGTTTTTTCAACCCACTGTGATACTTCATCTTTTTTCATTTTATTGAGATATAATATATGTATAGAAAAGCGCACATACATCTACAGAAAAGTGTACATCCTGAGGCGTTTTCACAATTTGAACACACCTGTGACAATCTTGCTTGTTTAATCAGAGTGTTTAATCACTGATTAAATCATGACTGATATATTTACCGTCTTCCAGTTTGTTTTCTGTTGTCCTGCCTGTTTTATGTTCCCTTCACTTCCTTTTCTTCCTTTTGGATTAATCAAGCATTTTTATTATTCTGTCCCCCCATCTGTTAGTTTTTAGTTAATCATTTTGTTTTACTCTTTGGTGGTGGGAGGGGGTAGATTCCAGCAACCCTCATGATATATATCTCTGACCTACTGCTAACATGAATCG
The DNA here is from genome assembly GCF_963924675.1 of Phocoena phocoena. Taxonomy (NCBI): domain Eukaryota; kingdom Metazoa; phylum Chordata; class Mammalia; order Artiodactyla; family Phocoenidae; genus Phocoena; species Phocoena phocoena. The sequence continues at coordinate 55,456,014 of NC_089234.1, forward strand.
TTGCTTTGACCGCTTCTCTATTAATTCTAAAACATCAGAGCACTGTGACGACTTCTTTACCTCCCCCCCACCTTTTGCATTATCATTTTCATTTTACATATATTTTAAATCCAACAGTGTTACTGATTTGCATGTCAGTTATTCACTTATATTTATCCTCTCCATTATTCTTCATTCCTTCCTGCAGTTCTCTTTCCTTCTGATCTTTTCTTTCAGCTGAACACTCCCTTCAGCATTTCTTTTTTTTCCATCTTAATTGAGATATAACTGGCACATAATATTGTGTGAGTTTAAGGTGTACAGGATGATAATTTGATAGGTGTATATGTTGAAAACGGTTTACCACAATAAGGTTAGTTTAACACATCCTTTACCTCATATAACTACCATTTTCTTGATGTTATGGTGACCTTCAGCATTTCTTGTAATGCAGGTTTGTTGGTGACAAATTCTCTAATTTTTTGTTTTTTTTGGTCTATTTTCCCATCATTGTGGAGATTTTTCACTGGATATAGAATTTTAGATTGGTAGATATTTTACTTACGCATTTTAAAGATATAATTCATTGTCTTCTGGCTTTCATTGTGTATCTGTTTCCTGGGGCTGCTGTAACAAATGTCACAAGCTTTGTGGTCAGCACAGCATACATTTATTCTCTCACAGTTCTGGAAGCCAGAAGTCCAAAATCAGTACCACTGGGCCAAGATCAAGGTGCTGGCAGGTCCACACTCCCGTGGAGGCTCTAGGGGGGAATCCGTTAGGTCCGTTGGTCTGTAGTGTTGTTCAAGCGCTGTTTCCTTATTGATCTTCTGTCTGGTTGTACTATCCATAACTGAAAGTGGGGTATTGAAGTCCCCTACTAATACTGTGTTGGTGTCTGTCTCTCCCTTCAGTTTCATCAGTGTTCACTTCACTTATTTGGGAAGTCTGCTGTTGGGTGCATATATGTTTATGATCGTTGTATCTGTCTGGAGAAGTGACCCTTTTATCATGCTATAATGTCCTTCTTTGTCTCTTGTGACAGTTTTTGTCTTAAAATCTATTTTGTCTGATACAGCTGTGGTCACCCCTGCTCTCTTTAGGTGCCTGTTTGCATGAATTATTTTTTTTCCTATCCTTTCACTTTTAGCCTATGAATGACCTTAGAGCTTAGGTGATTCTCTTGTAGACAGCATATAGTTGGATCTTTTTTATTTATGCATTCAGCCAATCTACGTCATTTAATTGGGACATTTAATCCATTTATATTTAAAGTAATTACTGATATGGAAGGACTTACTATTGCCATTTTGTTAGTTGTTTTCTGTATGTCTTGTTGCTTTTTTGTCTATCTTTTCCTCCTTGGCTGCCGCCTTCTGTATTTCATTGATTTTTAAAAAATTTTTATAGTGACATGTTTTGATTCCCTTCTCATTTCCCTTTGTGTATATTTTATAGATATTTTATTTTTGGTTACCACTGCAGTTACATAAAACATCTTAAGGTTATAACAATTCATTGTAAACTGATGGTAGCTTAATTTCAATCCTATATAAAAACTCTACTTTACATCTCTGGGATCCCGACCCCCCCACCCCCTTTATGTTATGGATGATACCAATTACATCCTTTTTACATTATGTGAACATTAGTGTAGTTTTATTATTACCTTTATGCTTGTGGTTTTAATATCTATACCAGTTTTAAAAGCAGTTTTCATAACTACATTAGGTTACTTCCAGATTGTCTATTTGTCTGTATATTTACCCTTCCCAGGGAGTTTTTTATTTTCTCTGGACCTCTGACTCTTGTTGGATTTAGTGCTTGCGAGATGCTCTGTAGCCCCCGATGATTCTGTAACTATGAGGACTTCCGACAGAGCAGATTATTCGGGGAGGAAAAGGAATCTTCTAAATTGGTGCCCCTCAGTGTGGAATGTTAATAATCATTAGGGGAGAAGATGATTCTGTTCAAGTTAAGTTGAAGACATAGTGACTTAGTGTCCGTACACAGGGAAATGGATAAATAGGTGCAGGGCATCCATCCCGTAGGGTGTTCAGAAGGAGTTAGGGAGATCAATGTGCATCACCAGGGATGCGGTTCGGAAGCATAAGACTGAGTAGAAGAGGGAGTTGCGGAATGTTGCATGTGTCCTGTATTTTTGCATGTATCATGATACAAAATGTATCTTGTCATTTTTGTTGAGCACGTGGACATACATAACATAGTTTCTAGGTGTTCTGAGCCTGTAAAAGTCAACATGTGAGAATGACACCTGGAAGAGGATGTACTTTATATCCTTATAACCAACTATGACGGTGGTTATGAGGAAACTGTTGATGACCAGGACTGGAGAAGAGGTGTTGGAGAGGATGCCTGGCTTTATCTGTAATGTTCAAAGTTTTAAAAGAGGGGGTGTTTTTATCTCTTCCTGGAGGAAGTTCTTTGCCCTGGGACTCCACAGAGCCTTCAGTCACAAGTATGCGGGGGTCTTGGACAGTGAATGTGATCACCAAACCCTCCCCCTGCTTTAATAACGGATCACCTGGTCACCAGGTTGAGAAATGCTGTATAGGAAGCGATATAGACGTGCCTGGATAATCATCAGACCAAAAAAATATGTGCGCTTCTGCCTGTGAGCTCGGCATTTGTGGAGCTGAGGCTGCACCGAGCACCCCCCTGTGTGTTCACCTCTAAAGCTCTGCCATCTGGTCCGTCTTCCTTCATCTCCTAGTCACGGGCCTTCCGGGCCGGACCTCTCGTTGACCCTTCCTCACAAGCCCACCTCAGGCGACCCGTCTCCCCTCAGCTCTGGCCCTCCTCATCGCCACTCCCTTCTTGTCCCGATGCCTGGAGCTGGCAGGCAACTCTTGTATGGTTGTCTTGTCTCTTACCTGTTGCTGTCGGTGAGCCTGGTTAGAGCATGAGCTCTGCAGTGGCAGGGACTGTGCTTTCTACTCTTTTTAAAAGTGTTTCCGAGATGCCGGCACAGCGTTGGTACAGGGGAGGTGCCAAGAAGATATTTGCTTGCTGATTTTTAGGCGGTCACTTCCTGCAAGGATTTTTTTTATTCATTTGGTGGAAGGGGAGGTTTTTACTACATCTATCAACTAGGATATTGGTTTGACTGCTGTAACTGAGACCAGACAACAAAGGCTGAAGTGTGATAAGAAGCTTATTTCCCTGCCACATAAAAGTCTGAGCTGGTGGGGGGAATCCCTGGGAGGCAGCTCTGTTCTGGGGATCATAAGGGAGCCAGGTCCCTTCTGTCCTGTGGCTCTGTCATTTCCTGAGGGTTGTTCTCATCTGCAGGATCAGAGCTGGCTCACTGCACCCGGTCCTGTCCATTTCAGCTCATGGGAAGGGGGAGAGTTTGCTCACCCCACGGGGCAGGCCTGGGTCACATGACCACACCTACCTCAGGGGAGGTTGCCTCTCTAGAGAGCAGAGAATATATACTAGGGGTGAGGAGAGGGCGCATTGGACACACACGGAAGCATTTGAGCGGGATGAAGTGCTGCAGTGTCTTGGGTGTCCGTGGAGCAGGGACACTGTGCTGGACTCCAGGAGCGGCCGGGCCCCGGTGTGCCCGGGGTATGGGACTCTCAGTGCTACAACTGGGCAAGTCCCAGACAAACCAGGGTAGCTGGCTCCGGATTTGTGGAGTGAAGGAGGTGGGCCTTCCTGGGGTAAAAGCAAGGTCAGGGGAGCCGTGGGTCCCCAGCCCCTCCCCTTCCTCCCTCTGCTCCAGGTGGGTGTCCGTGACACTGCTCCCCTCTCTCCCTCAGATTCGGTAAGCCTTGCCTATCAGCGGGTCCAGAAGGTGGACTGCACTTCCCTGAGGCCCGTCTTGATCCTGGGGCCTTTACTGGATGTGGTGAAGGAAATGCTCGTGAATGAGGTGCCCGGCAAGTTCTGCAGATGCCCCCTTGGTAAGGGATGCCCACGTGCCTGCTGGGCTGTGTCTGTCCCTGTGTTTGTGTTCATCCCCCTGTTCCCGGGCATGGATCCCAGGATGTTTCAGAGTCCCCTGGACTTGGCTCAGATCAGTGTGCAGCCTCTGGTTCTTTGTCCAGGAGCGAGGGCAGCAGGGCTGGGTTCCTAAAGTCTCTTCTGCGCAGCGTTCTTCCTGGCCCGTGCAGTGACGGCTCATGGTGCCAGGGCATTCCTGATTCCTGTGTCTGTGCTTTGCAGAGGTGATGAAGGCCTCCCAGCAGGCCATCGAGCGGGGCGTCAAAGACTGCCTGTTTGTCGACTATAAGCGGAGGAGTGGCCACTTTGACGTGACCACAGTGGCTTCCATAAAGGAGATCACAGAAAAGGTACCTGTTGCTTCAGACCAAGGGATGGGGGCGCCTCTCTGAGTCCGGGGTTCGGACCCCAGTGTGTGTCCGGGCTCTGTACCTTTGCACATCTGCCCTGCATGTCTCTCGGACCTTCATGAGCTCGCCTGTGTCCCGTTAGTCTGAGTTAACCTACAGGGGGCTGGCCCCCGTTGCTTCTTGTGCTTCCGCTTTCGTGAGTAGGAAGCTAGTCCTGGGCAAAAGTCGCCCTGTGCGTGTGTCACCTCTCCCTCTCTGAGGGGCTCTGACGACAGCTTTGAACTCTAGGAAAGGCCCCTCGCAGGGCTTTCTACAACAGGGTCTCAGAATGCCTCTGCTGAGCTTGTGTGCTGAGCTGGTGTGCCTTATTCTCGGGACAGGGGCACGGCTTCCATCAGGGCCACGACCCTGCAAGGATAAGAGCCGTTGCCATGGGCCTTTAGGCTTGTGAACACGCCGGGGTCTGTTTGCCAGGTAGTATGAGGGGAAGAGGGGAAATCTTTTGGAAAAGCATCGCTCACAAGTCTGAGGATGTAGGCGCTTTCTGGGCTGCATCCTTCCTGGGCGGTCAGTTTACCCCGCCAGGCTTTGGATCCCTCCTGTTACGTGAGGGAGTTGACTTCTTACAGCTGTCAGCGCAGACTGCCCAGTTAAAGTGGACGAGCTCCAGTCAGGGGTGCCCCAGGACGTCAGGAAGCCTGCCAAAGGGTGGACCCCCTCAGTGGAGCTTTCAGGGTGCCCGTGGCCTGCCTTTGGCTCGTACTCTGCCTGGAGGCTCAGGGGATCCATGGGATGCATTTCAATCACAGCCATGCAAAGACCCACACTCGCCCCTCCCCTGCTTCAGCCCCCCCACCGAGTCTCCGCATCTTCTTTTGCCCAGACTGGCAGGAGTAAGGTTTCTGAGGCCAGGTCGGGTAGCGCTTTAGGAAGCGCTTTCCTATATCTGGGTGAAGGCAGGAAAGGGAGTTTGGAGTGGGGTCGTCCAGACCCCGCTCGGCCCTGGTTCCCAGCCTGGACCATCACCACAGCTGACGGCTTGTGGGGAGAGATTTTCCCAGATGAGGTTTCCCCTCTGTGTATCGTGTGTGGTCTTAACGAAAGACTGGTTTTGCTGCCTCGTTCGTTGGTAGAACCTTGTATGTTCACTTACAGGGCAAGGCAGGGCAGTGTCAGGGGAGGGGTGGGGCCCATCGGTAGCAGAGGAAGGCTGGAGTGTCCAGTGCTCCCGAGGCCCCGGCCACGCACCTGCCCAGGTGTTCACTCTCTCCCTCCCCCCAGAACCGGCACTGTCTCCTGGACGTCGCCCCCCACGCCATTGAGCGGCTACACCACATGCACATCTACCCCATCGTCATCTTCATCCACTACAAGAGCGCCAAACACATCAAGTAGGTGACAGGCTCCTCGGGGGCTTGGCTTGGGGCCTTGCTGGGGAGGCGCTGCTGGCTCAAAGCTGTGGGGCGGGGGGGCCCCTTGGCCTTGAAATAGGCATCCCATGTAGGAGCGGCCTTCCCCCTCGAGCCCCCATCTCACACTGAGCCAGGCATGTGAACCCAGTACAGCCCTCCCTCCACACCACTCTCCGCGCTGTTTGGATGCTGCCGCCGCTCCCTGAGTAGGTCCAGCTTTTCTGTCTCCCCTCCTGACTCCCAGCCCCTTTCCCCTTCTCCTGCCTCTCAGCTGGGCACTCACAGCAGCACAGGAACCGGGTGGCCTGGCCTGGGTCCAGCTCTGCCAGGAGCTGCCTCATGATGCGGATGGGCCTTTGCTCCCACTGGGCTTGAGTTTCTGTGCGGGTTGGGCTAACGGCTTGCCAAGGCCCTCCTCCACTTTGCCTTTCTGTGCTTCCGGGCTTCTGATACCTGCACTCGGGCGCCAGCTGAGGTGTGTGGTCTCTGTGTGCACACACTGGGGTTCCCACCTTGCCCCTCTCTGCCCGGAGCTCCCCGTGGAGCCTGCAGGCTGTGCTTTACCAGGGGAGCCCACGGGGTCCCTGTGATGGTGGAGACGCCTGTTACTCTGGGCAGAGAAGCAAAGAGGAGGGAGGGCTGGGGGGGAGGTGAGAAGCTCAGCCTGGTTCTCTGGATGTCCCAACAGGGAGCAGAGAGACCCCATCTACCTGAAGGACAAGGTGACTCAGAGGCATTCCAAAGAGCAGTTTGAGACGGCTCAGAAGATTGAGCAGGAGTACAGCAGGTTCTTCACAGGTAGGTGTGCGTCAGGCCTGCAGAGGAGGAGCAGGCGGCGGGGACGGATGCAGGCTTCCCAAGGACGTCCTTCCTAGAAGTGGTGACAGCCCGCACTTCCGGGGCGCCCGGTGGATGCCGTCACAGTGAGCACTTTCGTCACAGCTGGTCTGATGGCAGGCCCAGGGCAGCTTCAGGAAGTTGCAGGTCCAAAGGTAAAGTCCACTAATTCTGGCCTTGGGTCACAGTCTGGCCCTGTGTGGCGGCTGCACAGGCGCCCTGTAGCACAGCTCCAGCGTTCCCTGGGCGGGTAGCACGGCGGTGGTGGCCGTGACCATCTGTCCCCAGTGCCTTCCAGGTCAGGCCAGTTTTGCAGTGAAGTTTGAAGATAAGCTGCAGCTTCACTCTCTCTGGTCTTGGAAACAAAGCAAACCAGAAGAAGCAGGGTTCCAGCTGACCAACTGCCATTTCACTTGGTGACTTTCAACCTCTTCCATGAAATCAGTCATTTGTAGGAGGCATAATAACACCGTGGCCACAGAGGGGTGGAGACAGTGATTTTAATGAACTTGTGGAGAGTGTTATGATCTAGTTCGGTGCTTCTCATGCAACATTTGGCCTCAAAACCCAGCCTTGGTGCTTCTGTCTACGTATGTGTCATGTGTGTTTGTGTTTTAATTTCCAGTCCATTACAGGCCAGTTTTTCAGTCAGATACATTAACAGTTACTAGAGAAGAGAACATTAAAAACTCCAAAACTTAACAAAATAAAAGCCTTGACTTTTTGTAAGATTCAACAGATGTAAAATTACTCTGTCACATTTCCATAGCAGTTTCTAAACCCTCGCTGTCCATTTCTGTGGCAAGCAGCCAGCGCTCGGCGCTGTTCCGTGGATCCCGCAGAGAGCCCTGGTCTAGTGTCTGCCGGGCTGTGGTGCTGAAAGCCTGCAGAGCAGGCCTGAGCCAGAGCTGGAGACATTCCATCATCTTTGCTGGGAATCTTCTCTGGGCCATGGGATGCCCAGCTTCCGAGACCCAACCTTGTCACCTGTAGAATCCTGCTGCCGATTGGACCATCACAACACAGCCCAGACTGCCTTCCAGTGTGCTGGGACTCCCCATTGCATGACTAGGCAAAGCAGCCCAGAGCATCATTGCAGTGGGGCCTGGCAATTCATGTGTGTGGTCAGATCCTGTCAGCCCTGTTACAGGGACCAGGGCAGCCTGGCAAAATGGGACACCAGCTTTCATTTGAGCGTAAAATTTTAACATCCTATGGAACAGTTGCTGAGAGGGATAGGTAAAAAGCCGAAGTGATTTGCACTCAACTCTTTATTTTTTCTTTTCCAATTTCTCACTGATGGAAGAGAGTGAGAGGCGGGAGTGGGGCAGGAGGGCCAGGTAGCTCAAAACAGGCAGAACACCAGGAAGAGTAAAAGATGTGTTTATTTGCCTTCACCCTGGGGTCTTCCTCTGGGCCAATGACGTGTGTGTTTGGGGGCTCTCTTGCAGGGGTCGTCCAGGGAGGAGCCCTGTCGAGCATTTGCGCTCAGATCTTGGCAATGGTCAATCAAGAGCAAAATAAAGTCCTGTGGATCCCAGCCAGCCCTCTCTAGAACTCGGTGCTGGGGACAGCTGCAGCTTGGCCGCCGGCGTGACTGCCTGGCTCAGCTCTCTTTAGCGACTAAAGATAGACGTCTCTGTATATAAACGTGAAGGGGAAGGATCCATGAAGCAGGACTCCAGAAGCACCTCCTTTGTAGACAGAGGGCCGCAGACTCTATTCCTCTCACTCGTGCGCTGTAAGACAGAAGACTCTGTAGAGGGGCTCGACACCAACCTTTCTCGTAGCCAGCTCATCAGAGATGCTGCAAAGAGAACCTTTCAGATCACAAGTTTACAAGCCTTTTCTAAGTATTTGGTTGTTTATGTTTACTTGAACGGCTCCATGTTGTCGCTGCCCAGCCCCTGCCCTTTTCCTCACTGTCGCTTTGGTGTTGGTTTTGTGCCTGTTTTCAGCGAGACGACTCTGGAACCTCGCTGGGGGCCGCTTTGCTTTGGGAGGTTCTTGTCAGTGGGACCAGAGCTTTGACAGACTTCATGCTCCTTGGTGGCACCTCTCCTGGAAGGACCTGCGAGTGCTGATGGTTCGACCATCGGCGGGCGCGGAACCAGTGCCTTTGTGGGGCAGACTCTCCGGCGGCAGTGTATTCCCCTCCTGCACAGAGGAGGGCGACTTGGGCCCGTCTCGCGGACGTGTCCCTCAGACTTTGTCTCCTGCCCTCTGCGTCCTCTTCTCGTCCACCTGCATCCATGATTCCAGCGTTCTCTCTGGTCCTCGGAGCTTCATGGGTTCACTGTGACGCAGCCGGTTCCAGGCAGGGTGTTAGGCTGGGGCTGATGCATGCCACTGGGTCTCTTTAGGTTCTGTGAATAGTGACAGCCTTTACCAGTGCAGATTTTGCAGGGTAATTCCTAAGCGCTCTAGAGTGGGGCGGGCACATCAGCTCTACTTGATATAAAAACATTCATGTTTCAGACTTTGAGCAGAGAACCCTTACAGAAGCTTAAGGATTAGTGCAGTCACTGTCAAAACTCAAAAAAAGAGAAACCGGGATCTATCTAGTCTTGGCTCTAGCGCTTACAGCATGAGCAGTGCTCCACGGGGATGGCTTTGTTTGGGGTTTGTGTGTTTTTGGTTTTTTTTTGTTTTTTTTTTTTAACCGCTTCTGACGCTGGATGTTTCTGGCTGAAGGTTTGATCTGGTTCCTCCTTAAACTGTGCGTCCTCTTAATAATAGGTACTGTACGGGGCTCCGGGTAAGTGTCACTGGGGTAGGACCTCTATTTTAATACTGTTCCTAACATTTCATTTTACTAGCAAGAAATCGCTGATTTCATTTTATTCTTTGTAATTCTAGACACTAGATTATAGTTTAGCCATAGTGACATTTTTTTAAAAAAGGGATATATTTTCTTGCACAGTTGTTGGAAAAGAGACACGTTTCAGTCCTCAGTGCTGCCCTTCGTTTCACAGGTACACGCGTTCTGGCTCAGACAACTGGGACCCCCTGCAGGCTGTCGAGGGGTCTCACTGGCGCCCTGCGGGGCTGCTGCTCTGGGCGGCGGGGGTGGGACGGTGATGGTACAGTGTGCACAGGTACTGTTCGGACAGACTGGGATTTTCTGTACTAAAACCTTCCTTTGTATCGAAAGTTAAACAGACTTTAGTACAATAAATAAAGGTCAATTTCTGTAACTTGTTGTGGTGAGGAGACCTGCATTCATTGAGTTTCCACCTTTCCCTGCCTCCTGCCCTCTCTTTGTTGCTAAATTTGAGGCAGCCTTCCTCCCCCGCGGCAGGTGGCTGGAATTGGCCGCCACGTGAGGTTCTCGCCAGCTCTCACGATGGTCAGGAGCCCCTCTTACCTGTGGCCTCAGCCCCTCTGACTCCCTCCTTCTCTCCCATGTGTCCCTCTATCCAGCAGAGCTGTGGGTAGTGCTTGCGGCCCGGCAGCTGATTTGTGCAAGATTCACATGCTGCCCTGGGGGCTCCCATTCAGATATGCAGGTTTGGGCTGGGCCCAGAGAAGCCAAGGGGGTTTGAAGGACGCCAGTGTCCCCTCGTGTTCTCAGTCGAGTCCCTGTCTGCCAGGGGGTGAGGCCCAGACCGGGCCCCCGGGGTGAAGAAGGCCGAGCCTGGCCCAGGGGCTGTAGTGCGAGACCACCCACGGCTCTCCTGGGTAGCCACTTTGGGCCTGAAAGTCTGTTCCAGGGTGGCAGGGAGGCTGGGAGAATTGGCCAGGAGGCCAGGGCTGCCTCTCTAGCGCCCCGAGACCCAGGTCAGAGCAGAGCCCTCTTCCTCTGCTCTGTTTGCTCGGAGGAGCTTGAGGGCAGACTCTCGTGGAAAAGCCTCACGCTGCGCCAGAGGCTGGGCCAGCAGGGGCCGACTCAGCGCCAGTGCCTCCCTGGTCATGGCCCACGGGTGCAGCTCCACTGTGGACCCTGCAGTCTCACCTGCAGGTCCCTCTGGCCTTGCCTGCAGCCACAGGAGTTGCCGAGCTGCGTCGGACTGTGGCCGTGGAGAGGAGGGGAGGGCCTGTGCAGCCGGCCGGGTCCCAAGCCCGCCGCTCCTCGGCCTGCGTGAAGCCAGCCACAGGGTCGCCTACATCTTCTTGACAAACTCAGCACTGACCTTGGGGGAGGAGGGCATGTGCCGCGGCCTGGATCCTGTGACCCACCCAACAAATGCTCGTTTGAGGAAATGGTTTCTTTTAAAAGAGGTCCATGACGATGCCAAAGCCATAGCAGCTCACACTTGTTGCATTATGAGTGATTTTTATTTTCTTCTTTAGACTTTTCTGTACTTTCCAAGTTTTCTACGGGCAACTTGGTTTTCTTTTACAATTGCAGGGTAAAACCGCTACGCCTCTTCAAACGGAGGGCAGTTAGGTCGCTGAGCTCATAGACTGCTTGTTTCTGGATGCGCTGAGGCCTTGCAGGGCTGCCCCTGGGACACCGCTGAGTGGCACTGGGTTGGCGCGGGTGTGCAGTTGTGTGTCTCTAAACCGTGCAGAGCCCAGGCAGGGGCTGAAGGCGCGCAGCCTTTGCCCCCAGTTGGCGTCTGTCTTACACAGACTCAGATCCTTCTGGAAAGGCACAGCTGACTTTCAACTCCAGCCTTGAGGCCTTGGACAGATCTCGCCTGGGCCTCCAAAGACAGTGCAGACGAGATGACCTCTGAGGCCCCCTCCCATGCTGACACCTGAGTTACGGGCGCGGAGTGGGACTTCCCTCCTGGCCTTGCAGAGCCTGAGCAAAACCCCAGCTCTGGGAGCCTCGTCACACGTGACTTTCTGAGACTGGAGGAGTCCTTGACACCTAATGCGTAGGAGCAGAAGCCGAAGGGGTCTGGACCGGGAGCACTGGCCCAAAGTCCTGGGCCTCTCTGGCTGGAACAAGGCTCTGAGGCTGACCAAAGTGGCTGGACAACTGGAGTTTGGGGCTGGGAAGCTGAGCTGCCGCCCCTCTAGGGGTTGACAGGGCAGAGGGCCACCCTGGTCACGGATGCCAAGGACGGACGGAGAGAAATAACGAGGAATTGCTGGGTGGGGTGCAGAGCAAGCATGATCTCACAGCTGGGAGTGTGGCCGGCATGGGGGCGATCGTCTTCTTGCAGGGGATGGGGCTCTGAGGCCCAAGCCCGGACCGCCGGGCCTTCTCCCCTGCACCTTTCTGCTGCTCTTCTCCCTGTGGCTTTCCTGGACCTTATTTCAATCATGCATGCTCTTTTTTTCATGTGCTCATACCTTCCAGAATGTAGTCTCTGGCTTCTTGATGGTGTTCCCCTTCAGTTCTCCTTGCTATTATGAGTTTGTATCTTTTTTTTCAACCGTGAAATGTGTCAAACATACAAAAGAGCATATACAGTATAAATATACGGTCTAAAGAATAATAAAATGGACAGCACGTCCACTGTTAAGGAACACTACCACTACTGTAGAAGCCATCTTAACACCCAACAGTAGCTGAATTCTCCACCTTTTCCCCCAAAGTGAGCACTGTACTGACTTGTGGTTTAGTGATTTCCTTGCTTTTTTCTATTTTCACCCCCAGTGGAGGTGTTTTGAAACAATGTCGTGTGTGGTTTTGAAAACACTGGGCCTCGAGCACACACTGAGCTGTGAGGGCACAGGGCAGCACTGCCACTGTTTGATGACATTCGCCAGACAATATAATGGGCTCTCTGGGGCAGGGCGAGCCTCCGCTTCCCTGGGAACTTTGAAGAGCCCTTTCCCCTTGGGGAAGTCAGTGAGCAGGGACTTGAATGAGTCCTGGGGCGTGTGGCCGTGCTGTGTCTGGCAGAAATATGGTCAGAGGGCGTGGACCGCTGACAGCAGTTTTCAGGCTCACCACAGCCATCCTCTGGATTTCAGCAGTAAGCCAAAGCTGAGCACGTCTGTGGGAGGAAATGCTGGTTCCTCTTGCTGATCTGGAGAGCAGGAAGGTCTCCAGCTCATGTCGATAAAAGCCTAGGAGAAATAAGACCCGGGGTCGGGATCACCTTAACGTTCTGTTCTTAGCTGAGCCCTATGAAACGAGCAGAGACTGGTGCTAACAGCTCTGGACATTTCTGTCTTGAGTCCCTGCTCCAGACCAGACTTCTTATCCTCTTGGTCTGGTGCCAGCCCTCATCCTGGTACCTCCTCTACTTTCCTGAGAATTTCCTGGGAGTTTTCTTGATTTCTTTCTTTGACTTTCCTCTCCTCTCTTTTGATGGATCTCCTGTTTCTTGTGCTGCTTGTGAGGAGAAAGGATTAACCCCTGATCCGAATTCTTTCTTCAGAGGAAGATGACTCCATTTACCTTCTCTTAGGATTGTTTTCTAGAGAAGTTCTGGATTAAGAAAAAGGCAAGGTCTGTATCCACCATGGTCTGATTGGTGCATCTGGGGTGGGAGGCCTGAGGGTCAAAGTAAACTAACAGATAAACTTGCTGTCGGGTTTCCTCCTCGTCCTCCCTCCTATCTGGAGCTTCCGTTATTTATATGTTGCGCACCCTGGACAGAGTCCCTCAATTTCTGACCTCCTATTGGCATCATTTTGTCATTTTGCTCTTTTTCGGAGGGGATTCACTCAGCTTTATCTTTCGAGCCTTTCTGTTGAGTTGTTCAGCTTTTGCTATCCAGTTTTTAATTCCCAAGAACTCTTTCTGAATGTCATTTTTTTATATCATTCTATGCTTGTTTCTTGGATATAATATCTTCTCACACCTGAAGACAGATATTTTTTCTTCTCACGTAATTCTAATTCCTCCAAGGTTTAAGGTTTTTTTTTATTTGCTGGTGGCTTATTTATTTATTTTGTGGTCTGGGGGATACCAGGACTGGGGATACCTTGTCTTGTATATTAGCGCTTTAACCTCAGGTATCAGGTAATCCTTTTGTGTCAGCTAATGATTAATCATGGGCATTTAATTTAATGGTCCAGAACAAATGGGGAGGTGTGTAGTCTGAGTTTCTCTAGAGTGGCCTGGTTGGGCTGCTCACTGGGGAATCCTAGTGATGGTCTCCTTAGGTCTGTCTTCCGATTCCCCACAGGAGTCCTTCCACTCCTGATGGGATGGGTTGGCCTGGCAGCATCCCTGAGCCCACTGGGGAGGAAGGCAGGGAGACTCTTTGCATTCAGGATTCAGTATGGCAGCATCCAGTCCCTTAGTCCTTTTCTCTTCAGTATGGTACCAGTTCTCTGATCTGTGCCTGGTGTCCCTAGTCCGACAGGAATCCTCTCTTACATTCTCCAGGCAAAAAAACCTCCCGGCTTCTTCAGCGTTGAGGGCAATGCGGTAGCCTTGTAGCTTGGATTGAATCATGCCTGCCCAGATTATCCAGGGTGCTCCCTTACTCTCTTTTTTTAAATTTATTTATTTTTTGGCTGTGTTGGGTCTTCGTTGCTGTGCACACGGGCTTTCTCTAGTTGTGGCGAGCGGGGCTACTCTTCGTTGCAGTGTGCAGGCTTTTCATTGCAGTGGCTTCTCTTGTTGCGGAGCACGGGCTCTAGGCACACGGGCTTCAGTAGTTGTGGCATGCGGGCTCAGTAGTTGTGGCTCGTGGGCTCTAGAGCGCAAGCTCAGTAGTTGTGGCACACAGGCTTAGTTGCTCCGCGGCATGTGGGATCTTCCCGGACCAGGGCTGCAACCCATGTCCCTTGCATTGCCAGGCGGACTCTTTTTTTTTTTTTTTAAAGAAGATGTTGGGCGTAGAGTTTATTAATTAATTAATTTTTGCTGTGTTGGGTCTTCGTTTCTGTGCGAGGGCTTTGTCTAGTTGTGGCAAGCGGGGGTCACTCTTCATCGCGGTGCACAGGCCTCTCACTGTCGCGGCCCCTCTTGCTGCGGAGCACAGGCTCCAGACGCGCAGGCTCAGTAGTTGTGGCTCACAGGCCCAGTTGCTCCGCGGTATGTGGGATCCTCCCAGGCCAGGGCTCGAACCCATGTCCCCTGCATTGGCAGGCAGATTCTCAACCACTGCACCACCAGGGAAGCCCCCGGGCGGATTCTTAATCACTGCGCCACCAGGGAAGCCCAGCCCTTACTCTTAATGTTGACTGATCCGGGGCTTTAATCACATCTGCAAAATGCCTTCACGGTAACACACACAGCTCAGTGTTTAACTGAATAACAGGACTGTGGCCTTGTCAAACTGACACATCAAAAGAACTGTCCCAGTGGGTTTACCGATAACTTACCTAACCAGTTCCCAACAAATGGGCATTCAGATTAAGTTTACTGTTGTTGTGTTTGTATATAGACTCACTTAACTTGATAGAAGCTTCTGTGTTGGGTTTATGGCTTACAGATAGGACATCAGGGCTTTGGGCAAGTTACAGGAGATTGCCTCAGCCCTTTCTTTTTGCCACGTTGCCTTTGGGATAAAAGCAGACTTGTGCTTAGTCTGGAGATGATCTTAGCTTCTCACAGATGCTACCTGCTCTGAGGAAGTTAACCATCTAAGAAGCTGCTTTATGCCTACTTATGTCAAAGATGGACAGAGATGCCCTGAGGACTAAGCGACTGTGGGACTAAGAAGAGGGGCTGGCCGGCCCAGACGCCCACATGCAGACTCGACTGGAGGGTTCTGTGGGGCCAGGCTGCCCCCGAGCACGTCATGGGGTGTGGCTGGCATCTGCCCTGCATCTCAGGACACACAATGAGAATGAACAGAATCAAACAAAACCTGCTTTGAGCCCAGCAACGGTGTGTGCTGGTGTTGGTTCTGCATGGAAATAAAAATGATAAATCTAAACTTGCAAGACATTTTGCTAGAAATGACAGTGGCTATTTTTGACCCACAGCTTATTTTTATTAAGATTATCTGCTAATAATTAGAGTGAAGCTAATATATGTTTAATTGGAGCATTTTACAAGTTTACATTTTCCTCGAAGGACAGTAAGTTGTTTTTACATTTTTGTGTTTGAAATACGTTAAATACTTCTGATAACATTTTATAATTTCTAAACAACTCCCTTGTTCCTAAAGACCAGCGTATTTTTTAAAGTTAGCTTTTGTGACATCCTGTGTCACCTCTTGTTTCTGTGTGTTGCAGGGTCTAGACTAAGCGAGTGACTCTCTAGGATGCTGCTGCTTGAGGTCATCTTCGTTTATGGGAAGTACAGTTGTTTAAAACCAAAAATCTCAGAGTTGAATCTGAAAGGCGTGTGTCTGTACACGAAGGTCCTTGTTTCAGGTCACAGCCCAGGTAATTGGCCCTTAAAAATGCAGAACATGGGATGGAAGCCCATCAGAAGAGCTTCTCTGGGTCCCTCGCAGGCTGCACACTCGTTTCCCCTACAGTCCAAGGTTGAGGGCCCAGGGATTGGGGAACTCTAGACTATTGGCCTCCGTGCCAGAGCAGTGCTTCATCCTTCAGTCCTGTAATAGCAGGCTTGACCTCCTATGGGTTATATGGGCTATATGACGCTCTTGACGCTGCTGGTATCCCCAAGAGGTCAGGCATTACTGCTTACCATCCGACGACCCAGTCAGCAAGAGGCGGAGCGACAGCCTTAGCGTCTCATGCCCGTCTCTGGGGTCCCCCATTTTAGCCGCGGCTCGCGCCGGTCTCTGGAGCTCTTTGAAGCAGCATTCTTAATCCCCTCTCCGTGCGCACCAGGAAACAGAGGGAAGAAAAAGTCTCTTGCCTCTTCGGCAGGTCCAGACTTTCCCCCGGACTCCTTCCCGGCTAGCCGTGGCGCACTAACCCGCTGCAGGTTGTGTTCATGCCGCCAACCCCAGTCCTCTCCCTGCGCTCCGACTGAAGCCCGAGCCTCAACTCCCAGTCCCGCCCGCCCCGGCGGGGAAGCAGACAAGCCTCTCAGGCTGGTGAGTGCCGGTCGGCCCTGATCCTCTGTGCTGGAATCTCTCCGGTTTGCCCTCCGCACCCCTGTTGCTCTGCTCTCCTCCGCGGCTGCGAAGCTTCCCACCTCCGCCACCCGCAGTCTCCGCCTGCGAAGGGGCTTCCTAGTGTGTGGACACTTTTCCTCCTTCACAGCTCCCTCCCGCTGGTGCAGGACCCGTCCCTATCCTTTTGCCTCTGTTTATTCTTTTTTCTTTTGCCCTACCCAGGTACGTGGGGAGTTTCTTGCCTTTTGGGAGGTCTGAGGTGTTCTGCCAGCGTTCAGTAGGTGTTCTGTAGGAGTTGTTCCACATGTAGCTGTATTTCTGGTGTATCTGTGGGGAGGAAGGTGATCTCTGCGTCTTACTCTTCCGCCATCTTCCCGGAAGTTCCTGTGCTCCTTATGAGGCCAGGTGCGGGCTCCCTATCACTTGTCAGTCCTTCCACCCCTCGACAAAGATAAGTGTAGGAGAGGTGAGATCCTTGGTAAGGGCAAGTGAGTCTCTCTGATCTCTAGGTATCCAGTCAGAAGCTCTCCTAGTTGTACGGCACAGCCATGGGCAACTAGATGGATGAAGAGCTAAGATGTCCTGAGGAAGCAGTAATAATAGCAATGAAGGCAGTTATGTGGGCCTTATCATGTGCCAGGTACTTCCCTAAGTAGTTCATATGTATTCATTTCCAACCCTATTTGGTAGGTACTATTATCCCCATTTACAGATGAGGAAACTGAGGCACACGGAAGCTGAGAAACTTGCTTAAGGTCATACACTGACCAGTGGCAGTGCCAGAGTCTGTGTTCTTAACTTCTCTTTTGGAACACCTGCCAGGCAATTGAGAAGGTGGTCATTCCCAACCCAGACCTGGGTGCCTGGGCCAGGCCCGGGAGGAGGTCCCGAGAAGTCGGTGGTTGTGCTAATCCAGCAAAGGACAAAGCTTGGCCAAGGGAAGTGGGAGCCAGAGGAAACAGCAACCAAGCAGGAGCGGGAGGCTGTCCTCAAACTCAGCTGGTCCTGCTCCAAAGTCATGCTTAACTGTGGGGCATGTGATCCCCCGGGGCAGTTCTCTGCTGGCTGGCTGATGCCATGGCTGGAGGCCTGAGATAGCCAGCCTTGCCAATGTCCACTTCCAACACGGAAGCAGGCTCGGCATTGGTCATTAGGGAAGGGCCAGAGAGGCTGTGACCCCATGCCCTGGTCATTGTGGCCCAATCTGCGGACAGAAGTATCTGTTCAGTTAGGACAGTGACACCAGTACTTAAAATGTCATCTCACGAGAGGACCTCAGCTTTTGAAACTTGCCAAGCTTGATGGCCTCTTCCCTCCCACTCCTCTGGCCCTCGCCCCCCGTGGACAATTAGGAAGTAGAGGTGATCCATTTCCAGAGTGGACACCATTGACTGTGAAAAAGGTAGGCTCCTTAAAATTCCTTTTAAGGAATTATTTTCAAGAAATTCTTTTTTTAAGAATTTAACTAGAAGGGACTGCTAGAAATATACCGTCAGTTACCTAGTGGAGTATATGTATTTTTCAAATGTTTTATCAACAAAGCTGCAATTTTCAGGTGACCTGCTACTGCTGTGTGTAGGTAGGAGCCCAAGTTAGGATCTTTGCTTGGGGGAAAACCTCCCAAGAAGCCCCTCTTAGCTGTGTCCATGTGAGGTCAGTGGCAGCCTTGCCTCCGAGTGTATAAAAGGTCTCGAACAAAACTTCCAAGCTTCCAGGGACCAGGTGGTTCAATATGCATTCCTCTGGGGAGGCAAGTTACTTGGATTTGCCCTTAGCCTTAAGCCTCTGCAGCAGAAAGTCACTGTGAAGAAAGGCTCTCCAGGGAGATGATGTCATGGTGAGGGCTCTGGCTGGCCCCAAGGACAAGCTGAGGACACGACAGAGCCGCTGAGGGTACATGGGATCTTGGTATCTGCTTGTGACCTTGGTGGAGATCTGAACCGTCAGGAACACCATCTTATTTGTGGGCAAGAGAGTGTCTTACTGTTCGGGGTCAGTGGTCAGAGGCAACAGTGTATAGAAGCAGCAGAAGTCATGGAAGCTAAAAATGGCAGCTGATTCCTGATTCTCGCCCCCAGGAAGCTGGGGAAAACAGGCTGAGCAACCTCGGGATTCGTGGGCGACTTTAGGGTGATAGTTGGAAGAGATCCTGGGCAGACCTACAATCTGGAAAGCAAAAGGTCAGGCGTAGGTCTACATAAAAATGCTACAATAAGATGTACTGCCACCCTGGTTTCATAGAGCAAGCCAAATGCTCACACAGAGATAAGAGATAGGTTCCCCGAGTCCCTGGGTTATCCTCTGAAGACTTTGCACGGTTCAGCCCTACAGCAAACCCTGATGATGAATCCTAAGACTTTTTAGGGAGACATGATGCTGGGCTTCAAACATCTGAAGGACCATTAGAACCGGGCCCAAGGAGAGAAGTTCCCAGAGGGAGAGGAGGAGAGGAGATTTCTGCTCAGTGTGGGGAAGAGCTTCCCGGCCACCACACCTGTTTCATGGTGCAGTGCAGCGCTGAGACCCCAGGCCGGGTGATAGCTGGCCTGTGAATCAGCTAGGCCACGTGTTCCCAATACTGCCGGCCTCACCCTGGGCCCATTCCTGGCTGGGTTTTCAGGTTGCCACTCCCAACCTATACACAAAAGTAGTCTGGGGAATCACAACAGCTCCAGACCCCATTCCCCAGATGTTCCTCCATGACTCCTTTCAGGTGGAAGGACCCCATGTCCAGGATGACATGGGACCCTTCTGTCTGCTCTCTGGGCTCCCCAGTCCCCAGGGCAGGACTGCTTCCATCAAAGGAAACCCAAGATGAGGCAGACTTCAAATTCTCTCCTGCATTGACTCTTGGGAATGCATGTTTGGGTCCCTGAAGATAAACCCTGTTGGGAGAGGCTGAGAACACAGCCTAGGATGACCAGTTAGTGCCTACTTCTTAAAAATGACTTAAAGAAGTCTTAATGACACTCCTTGGAAGTAAGAGAAAAGCAGCAAAGAGGATTGTTGGTATGTTTCCACCTGAGGCTGCCTTCTAGAGAGAGACTCAAAGAATGACTGACACCTGCTGTCTTGGCTGCCTTAATAAGCCTGACTAAACTACTTGTATGAAATTAGTGGGAATTCTGACCTAGCTTAAGGTATGTATATTGAGTAAATCATTTGAATTTTCTCTTTTGTATGAAGCATTGGAATATTGCTGAAAACAGACATCCCTTGTAGATGCCAGAACTTATTCCTTCTTTCACGCCAAGGGAGTTGGTGTTAAAAAGGGTTCTGCCTCTGAATCACTGTGACCTTGATAAAGTCACCCCAGTTCTTTGGGTCTCGGTTTTCCCATCTGTAAAAATAGAGTTTGGGGAAAGGGAACATGGAAGACTCCCCCTAAGTGAGCAGTCAGCCTCGTGAGGAGTCCTTGACGATGTGGAGTCTGGGGAGGAGCCCGTCGCCAAACTGATGCCGATTGCCCACCGGCTCAGGGGCTGCTCGCCCTTCGGATAGGGTGGCTGGCACTCTGTGTGATGGTAGTGATGCCTGTTGGCCTGGACTGAGATGGGTTGAGTTGGGGTCATGGAGAAAGTCGCTCGGCGTTGAGCTGGGTCTCAGAATACGGTCTGCCTGTAGCAGCTGCACTCTGACTAGGGCTGGGCCTCCCTCCTGCATCCCTTGTGCTTGGCTCCAGAGCCTTAGAGCAGAGCTGGCACTCCACTCTCTCCCTTCCCAAGGCCTTATTGCAGTAGGAGCGAGTCTTCCACTTCACTGGCTAATTTCCTCCTAAGGTCCAGTGGGCTGAATGAGAGTCTGATTATGACTCCTACACTTTTTCACGACTTAAGGCACAATTTTGTGAAAATAAAAGCACTTCCCTGCCCAAGTTATACTGACTGGCAAAAAATTATTTCTGATCCATGATACATTTTGAGTTAAACATTACCCCTCTGAACTTATAACAATATGGCTTGAGTGAGCTTCAATTTCTGATTCTTTTTGAAATTGGATTTTTTTTAAATCACAGAGATAATATATGCTTACTGTGGAGCATTCAAATAACACAAAAGAGTATAGTGTGAAGAAGCAAAGCCTCCCTTTGTTTCCAGAACCTTCCAGGACGGCTGGGCCCGTAAGCCATGGCCGCTGAGCCTGCGCGTCCGGAGCCTGTGCTCCGCAACGGGAGAGGCTGCAACAGTGAGAGGCCCGCGTACCGCAAAAAAAAAAAAAAGCTTTTATCAGAACGCCGATATAAAAATTATATGTGCCTCTGATATAGAAAAAAGGAGAAATTGTCATTTAATGGGGTTTTTGTGACATTGCCATTCCATGTCCTAAAGCGCTATGTGATGCTCTTACCATCCCTCTTGATGTCTCCTCTGTACCCCCTGCTGGTTAAGTGCAGAGCCTCCAGGTCTCATTCTCTGATGGCCCGGACCCCGCCTGGAACACCTGTCCCTTCACACTATTTCCAGAGCACCTCACCCCTTATCTCTGTGATGGCTAGTGACGGTTCAGATCTGTTTGAATTTTTTTATACCATTACTTTAATTAAAAAAAAAAAGCTTAGGATCCCTAGTTTATATAATAGTTGAGAATATTTAACAACACCTCATTTGTATAAAGATTCTTTTACCTAGCAACCTCAGTTGTCTGAAACAGTCAAAAAAAGGAAAAGGAAAAAAGCAGTGAAAACAGATGCCAAAAGCCCATGCACTAAACTTCATGACACTGCATTAAAAAATCCCACACCCTTCTAGGCAGAAGTGTGTTTGAAATAGGCCTTGACCTGTGGGCATAGCATCTAGTAAAATGACAGGAAATGAGAAGAAGTGTCTGGGGGTGACTGTCAGAAGCCCAGCTCTCTAGACTGTTCCATCTCTTAGACAGCCTGTCTTCACGCTGGGCTGGGTGGACCGGGTTGTTATTTATCGCCTAAATCCACATTGCCTCTTTCATCCAGAGACCCACTCAGCCCTGGTTGATGGTGCAGATTTGAATTAGAGAATCCTTCCTTGTCATGTCCCACCCTCCCCGGTTCCTAACTGGCCCTTCCAAGTGCCGGTCAGTGCTCTTATTCATTGAACACCTGCATGTGCTGGGCACAGGGGAACAAAGGTGAATAAGACATGGTCCCTGTCCCGAGGAGCTCGCAGCCTTGTGGGGAGAGATGCCTGAGTGCCGTGGTAGAGCTCTGTTGAGGATTGTTCCAATTCAGGGATTTTCCAGCTGTCCTGTTTATGCTGGACATGGGACAAGGGCCCTAGGGCCATGATGGCTCCTACAGGCAGGATCCTTGAGTGCTTCTGGGCAGAGGTTCTGTCACAAGATGAGTGATAAGCAGGAGATGGGGTGGGCAGCTCCTGGAACCAAGGGCCTGTGAGGCAGTGGGCAAGTGTTGTAGCCCATCTCTGCAGAGAGAGCCCCTCCTTGCCAGCATTATTTGAGGTGCTGGGGGCCATGGTAGTTGAAAGAATACAGAAATGGGGCAGGATGATGGATTGCTTGTCCGGGGAAAGGGATTCCTGTGAGTTGGGTGAGTTTTGGTCAAATATAATGAGCCATTAAGAATAGTAAGAACTCGAGAAGAAGAGCCCAAGGGCCCATGCTTAACCCCAACAGACATTCTCTACAGAAAGATGAGATCTAATTTCTTGCTCAAAAATGTGCCCGTGCCCTTTGGCAGAGATTGGCTGTGGGGTTTGGAACACATAGCCATACGCATACCACTCCTACAAAGCAGGAAGGTAGTTTAGATGCCAGCATTTGGGGTTGACTCTTGGGGTTTTGTTTTCGGTTTCTTTTGGTTGGCAAACAATATTCTTTTTTTTTTTTTTTTTTGGCTGCGTTGGGTCTTCGTTGCTGCGTGCGGGCTTTCTGTAGTTGGGGCGAGCGCGGGCTACTCTTCATTGCGATGCCACGGGCTTCTCATTGCGGTGGCTTCTCTTGTTGCAGAGCACGGGCTCTAGGCGCGCGGGCTCCAGTAGTTGTGGCGTGTGGGCTCAGCAGTGGTGGCTTGCGGGTTCTAGAGCGCAGGCTCAGTAGTTGTGGAGCACGGGCTTAGTTGCTCTGCGGCATGTGGGATCTTCCTGGACCAGGGCTTGACCCTTTGTCCCCTGCATCGGCAGGTGGGTTCTTAACCACTGCGCCACCAGGTAAGGCTGGCAAACAATATTCTAAGGACAAAGAATTGGAATGGCTGTAAGGAAAGGTTTTCTAATAGAAATGTTTGAAAATGGTGCAGGATTCCTTGAGAGGTACTGAGCTTTCTATCCCTGTAGGGATTTAGGTGTAGTCAAACAGTGGATGGGAAGAGTAGGGCAATTAATAAGTTTGAGCTTCCCCACCAAACTTAGATCTAAAATTAAAATCCTATATACAGCCTTGAGAGGACACTCTAATTTCCCTACTGTTAGAAAGGATTCCTTTTCAGGATTAAGCATGGGAAGCAAACACATTGTTGAGATAATAAAGGATTCTCTACCTGACATGCAGGAGACTTCTTGTTCTAGGAGTTACTTCCTAAAATAACCAACTTGGAATATTTGTTCCTCTAGTAAAGTATTATCCTTATCAAATAATATTTATAAATAAAAAGTGCTGTGCTTGCTGTTACATAGAAAGGAATATCTGCCTTCTAGAAGCTTGTGTTTTGAAACAAACTTTTTTGAAGACTGGAAATGTTTTCTCTTTTTTTGCAAATTCAAATGTGTACCAGAAAGCTACTTTTGGACTTGGGCTTCTGAGAGACTGAGCGTGTGGCCCTCACCCCGGTGAGGGTTCTCTCTTCTCCTTCTCCTACCTGCCTGCCTTGAACGTGGACTACAGAGCTGGGAAACTGAAGGTTACACTGGGCTGGGGGAGCGGGTGTCACTCCATTGCTTCTGGATGGACCTTTCTCTGTTGCCTGGGTAACGCATCATCCAGCTGACATTTTGATGGAGCACCGAACTATGCCAGCCTCTCTTCCGAGCACTCAGGAGGCAAGGGCCCTGGCTTTACGATCCTGGAAGCTGTCTGAGGCTGGTGATGCCAGAGGGTCCATCACCATACACAGAGTCGTGGTGGACACTTAGCCAATCCATGGCATTTTTCTCTTGAGGTTGGGGAAGAGTATCTTCAGATAAAACTTCAGTTTAGTTTGCCTAATCAGGAGATTAGGAGGAATGCAGAAAACAACCAGATGCCTAGTTGAATGCATCTGCTTTTCTCCTCTAGGTCTGAGACATGTATCAGGAGCTGAATAGGGCCTCAACCCAGATCCAAGTCTTGGGGCAGGATATGGAGCTACTGACATTTGTATAAAAGGACCTGAGATCCAATCTGGGCAAGACCCATCGAAGAGAAGGAGAAATTGTAAGGGAAAGGGGGTTGTCTTTTGAGAGTGGAGTTCAGATATCCCTGGCAATGCCCCTGCACCCTAAAGAGTGAGTGGAATAGCATCAGCCAGCAGAGGTCTGGATACCATTGTGAACAGCAACGTCTGTGAGACTGAAATCCATAGAGAGAGGAAGGAGAATTTAAGATGGGTAGATGGGACGTCTTCGGGCAGAGGGGGCTTTTAGCTTTCTTTTGCTTTGTACAAGAAAGTCACTTGAGGCACTCAATGAACCTTCACTGAGGGGAGTCGAGGCAACCAGCTTTGTGCTCGGGTGGAAAGAGCTAGGATACAAAGATGAACAAGGTGAAGTCTCTGCCCGAGCGCATTGGTGAGGCAGGCATTACAAAACATGGAAAAATGGCTACACTCGAGCCCTGTGAGAGAGAAACTTGCAGAGAAAGCCTAGCAAAGCCTCACATTTAAGCTCAAACTTAAACACAGTCAAATTGGCCAGGCAGAGTGGGGATGGGCCAGTGGAACAGCTGGTACACAGATCTGTTCTCATGGAGGAGCAAGGTGCCTTGAAGAATTATGTCTAGAGAGCTGGAACCAAGGGCCCAGGAGAGAGGGGAAGAGAGGGATAGACATAGGGACAAGATTTGGAAGTGCATTCCATAGGCTATCATTTGGAAAACTACTGCAGTTTTAAAATGAGCATGGCAGGATCAGATTTTTTGGGGGGGCGTGTCTTCCCAATGGATTAGAGATGAGTGACGCTGGGTCAGAGGGAGGAACTAGTTAGGAAGCTACTGGTAAGACAAGAATAAATTGAGTGTTCCTAATGATGACACCTCGGTGATGAATCTATTTAGAAATGCAATGTCTTATGGATTCGGGGTGGCTGGCAAACTTTTTCTTCCTTCCCTGTGGTTTCCTGGCAGTTCTAACTTTCTGACCTTTTTCCTTCCCTTATTTTCTCTTAGTTTTTCCTGATACATAAGCGTTAAAAACAAAGATTTTCGGGCTTCCCTGGTGGCGCAGTGGTTGGGGGTCCGCCTGCCAATGCGGGGGGCACGGGTTCGTGCCCCGGTCCGGGGGGATCCCGCGTGCCGCGGGGCAGCTGGGCCCGTGGGCCGTGGCTGCTGGGCCTGCGCGTCTGGAGCCTGTGTTCCGCGGTGGGAGAGGCCACGGTGGTGAGAGGCCTGCAGAGGAAAGGAAAAAAGAAAAAAAGGGGGGGAAAAAACCCCCAAAAAACCAAAGAATTTTCCTCTGAGAAATCCTGCTTTCAACCCATTTAAATATATAGTGATTCTACTCTCAGAGTAGCTGCTCATTATAGTCTTGAGGAGAGACTTTTAGACTTCTGTTTTTTTGTCATGTATCTTGTTTTAGTGTTGTTAAGACTTCAATTATTTATGACTAGGTCTGTAATTATAGCCTCAAAAGATTGTTGCATTTTGGAATTTGTGATTTTCTGTGGTCTGATATTTAGTTCTTGAGTCCTTTTTAACAGTATTGCGTGCATATGGTCAAAACCCAAACATTCTGAAGAACATCCGGTTCAGATATGCCTCCCTTGCTCACTCGGGACTCAGCCCCCAGTCCTGTCCCCTTCCCCAGAGGCCGCCATGTCTCAATGAGAACTGCTTATGTTTCCAGGGAATTCTTCAAGAGAGAGTACATGCAGATGTGTGCCCGAATTCCTTGGTTACCTAACTGGTGTTTTTGTTTGTTTCGGTTCCTGATGTCTATCCTGCCTTCACACCTGAGTGGGCCCTCTGGGCCCCGGGCTCCAGGAGGTCAGACAAAGGCAAACTCCTTCTTGGGAGATAGGAAATGGTGGTTGGAAGAGGTCAGGTAGACTTCCCAGCTAAAGTGTGTTTGAAATAGGCCTTGACCTGTGGGCATAGCATCTAGTAAAATGACAGGAAATGAGAAGAAGTGTCTGGGGGTGACTGTCAGAAGCCCAGCTCTCTAGACTGTTCCATCTCTTAGACAGCCTGTCTTCACGCTGGGCTGGGTGGACCGGGTTGTTATTTATCGCCTAAATCCACATTGCCTCTTCCATCCAGAGACCCACTCAGCTCTGGTTGATGGTGCAGATTTGGATTAGAGGATCCTTCCTTGTCATGTCCCACCCTCCCCGGTTCCTAACTGGCCCTTCCAAGTGCCAGTCAGTGCTCTTTTTCATTGAACACCTGCATGTGCTGGGCACAGGGGAACAAAGGTGAATAAGACATGGTCCCTGTCCAGAGGAGCTCGCAGCCTTGTGGGGAGAGAGGCCTGCCACGCAGCTATGCATGGATGCCTGAGTGCCGTGGTAGAGCTCTGTTGAGGATTGTTCCAATTCAGGGATTTTCCAGCTGTCCTGTTTATGCTGGACATGGGACAAGGGCCCTAGGGCCACGATGGCTCCTACAGGCAGGATCCCTGAGTGCTTCTGGGCAGAGGTTCTGTCACAAGATGAGTGACAAGCAGGAGATAGGCAGTGGGCAAGTGTTGTAGCCCATCTCTGCAGAGAGAGCTCCTCCTTGCCAGCATTATTTGAGCTGGTGGGGGCCATGGTAGTTGAAAGAAGGTAGAAATGGGGCAAGGTGGTGAATTGCTTGTCTGAGGAAAGGGATTCCTGTGAGTTGAGTGAATTTTGGTCAAAGACACCCCTTCGAGACAGGTCATTCTGCTGTGATGCCCTAGTCGGTGCGGTGGGGGGGGGGGGGGTGTCTCCCAAGGGCTCACCGGCCTTATTGGTTTGTGTCTTTTCTTCTCTTTTTAAAAGTCACTTTTGGGACCCCAAAGGACAAGGACCATCAAAAGGGGACACTGACTGTGATGACAGAAAATTACTTCCATCTGACTGAGCCAGTTTTAGAAGTTTCCACAGGGAAGCTGGATGACAAATGAGACACGTGAGAAGGGTTTGCTGCATCAACAGTGAGGCTGGGCGGGAGGGGTAGTGAGGGGAGGGCAGTGCAGGTAGAAAGGCCAGGAGGGCCAGGGCGTTGATGGGGTCAGGAAGGAGCCCAGCTTTAAGGATGGTGGGACAAAAGCATGTAGAAGGGAGAAAGTGGGATAATTAACGGTGACAGACAGAAATGTGGCGTTTTCCCTAGGAGTCGAAGAATTTCACGGTGATGAGTGAGGGGACTTATACAATCACATTTGTGTTTCAGAAAAGCTCATGCCAGTTAGAGCTAATGTTTGTCTGTTTCAGAACTCAAAATGCTCCTTCCTGGAACTCCCTGCTTCCTCCCTTCTCTTCCTGGCCTCCATATCTGTAAACATTGTTTTGAAAGGCTACACACAGTGTGCTGTTTGGGCTCAAGGGGTCAAGTCCAGCGGCAGGAGAAACATCACTTCAGAGACTCCACAGGAGACAAGGTATGATAGTAACAGAAGAGACGGGGTCCGTGGTGCCCCTTCAAGGTTGGGGTGGCAGCCGGGGCAGGCACTCTGCCATTAGCATTTGGAGTGGGAAGAGGCCTTGAACCTGAGCTGATACCGCCTAACTGCATTTCAACTCCTTCAGGCTGTCACTTTCTAGAGGCCCTGTGCTCTGGGCTTCGCTCTCCAAGCACATAGCATCATCAGCTCAGTCATGGCAAAAACCTTCATGGAAACCACAGTGGATCAGGGTGGGAAAAGGCTGCATGGGAAAAACAGTTGGTATCATAGGGTAACTTGTAGCTGACAAGTGTGGGGAGAAAACATAAGCCAAGGGGTGGGGACCTGTGAGCCCTGAGAAGGGGTACTGCCATCAGTGCCATGCCCATTTCGGGGTCTCGGTGGCTGTGGGTAGAGGGTTCAGAGCCTGCCCCATCTCAGGGCTCTCTCTTCTCCTCCTGGCTGCCTTGAACGTGGGCTTGCAGAGTCGGGGATTTGTAGGTTATGCTGGGCCGGGGGAGCGGCTGTCACTCCATTGCCTCTGGACGGACCCTGCTGTGTTGTCGCCCAGGTCATACATCCTCCAGGTGGCTTTCTGATGGAGCGCTGACAGTGTGCCAGGGTCTTTTCTAAGAGCTGAAGATACAAGGGCCCATG
Source organism: Phocoena phocoena (assembly GCF_963924675.1). Classification (NCBI taxonomy): domain Eukaryota; kingdom Metazoa; phylum Chordata; class Mammalia; order Artiodactyla; family Phocoenidae; genus Phocoena; species Phocoena phocoena. Next base: position 55,483,750 of record NC_089234.1, read on the forward strand.
AATCAGACACGAGCCTGCCCTTGAGTCGCTGACAGCTCCCTGATGATCCCAATGCCAGGAGGATTCATCACCCTCACACAGAGAGTCATGGGGAACGCTCAGCCTCTGTCGAGACCTGAATGTGCACTTCATTTAGAGATGAGCTCCCAGCAACAACAGGCCTTTTACAGAGCATCACTGTCATCTTCTGTAAGCTTGAGATTGCAGACAAATGTATATGTTATTTCTGGAATCACTCAGTGTAGTTAAAATGATGCATGGGAATTAGCAAGGATTTAGTGGTTACTCTCAGGGAGGGAGGGAATAGACTAGAGGAGGGGCACACAGTTCTTAATTCTGCTGCATAACAGGAGCAGTTGGTACCCCACAGCAGGGGCATCTTGTAGCTGAAAAAAGTGGGGGAAGGTATAAGCCAAGGGGTAGATTGTTTCTTTCAGTGTATTACCGCCTGGGCTATGAGCTCATCTTTAACAGGGCTTTATCTGTGGGATCCTTGTGAGGCCTAGCTTGTGGGTGGGTCCTGTACAGAGAGATTTCATTTGCTTCTGCCGGGTAACCTAGGGACATCATCGGTTCAGTGTCAATTTTTTGAGTTCCCCAAATATGAGGGGAGTGTGTATTTCAACTCCAAAGTCTGAGTCCTAGACCTTGGTTAAGAATTCTCTGGGGACTGTCTTCCCGTGTGAACTTTTCTAATTTCCCCTTTATCTGAGAGTAAGTATTGCTTTTCGAGAGTCCCAATTTTCTGTGTCTGTGTGAGGAGGGTCTTGGTCCCAGCACACCCTGGCAAGGCCAGAGGCTCTGTCTCCTCTCCCTGCATGGGCACTGAAGGTCAAGCTTCCTAAAACACAGCCCTTCCTACCACATTCTCCCACCTTAGGCAGCTACGTACGGCAGCTGCTTATGGTCAGCGCTCTGGAATTCTGTTCCCTTGGTGATCCAGCCCCTGGGGGTGTTTCCCTTACCTTCTTGCACGCTCAGCTATGCATTAAAATTAAGTTTTCTAAATTACACCCAACATTTTCTAGGTGTTTTGTTACAGAAAGCTCTTCTGGTTATCGTGTTTGCCCTCACGTCAGAATAGAAGCCTCATGGGCACCGGCATCTTACTTTAAAAAAAAAAAAAAGATCTGAACCATAAGAGTAAAATAGTTGGGTCTGCTAGAGTTAGGTAGGGGTGTGTGGGCATTCATACTCAGTATTTTTCAGTTTGTTAAAACATTTCCTACTCAGTAAACAAAGGGATCCTACTTCATATCGAAGGCCCCTTTCTGTTTCCAATTAGGAAGAGCTTTAAGTCTGTGAGCAAGTTTCCCCCTGCAGCAGGAACGGTAGGATTCTTTGGTGTGAGCAGTGTTTCAAGGCTCAGGACAAGAAGCTTGGCTTTGTGGATACAGGGCAATAGAAGTTACAGGCAAAGTCGCTGGTACCTTAGCCCCTTATCTCTGGCTGAAGGCATGGGAGCTGATTCAGCACGCATCACCGGGTATACATTCAACTGTCCAAGAAGTAACCAGCTCTTCTTGTCATATGGGCCATCTCTCCATCAATATGGGGTATGACCACTTGGGGAAATGACGGCAAAGCCTCATCCTACTCGCAGCCTCAGCATCAGATTGTACCCTGGTGGCCAGGTGGGAATAAGTGGGAAAATTAATTTGATTGCTACTTCCTTCCTTCTTCTGATCCCTCCTGTCTTCACTTTATTCAGGGCAGGTAAATAAAACTCCTAAAGAGACTAAAGGTATCCAAGGAGACACAGAGTCAGGATAGTGAGATGTGGCATCTCTGGGAATACTACCATCTCTCAGGTATGTTTGGGAGGTCTTCAGTGAATCGTTTTTTTTTCTTAAAACTGTGAGGACACACTGCTTGACTAGCAATTAAGAGGAAAATCAAGCCCTGTTGATTTCAGATTGCCCTCTAAAGTGGCTACTTTTAAATGTATGTGTTATACACATTCACATAAAAAGTTCAGGAAAGGGTATCGTGAACCAAGGAAATTGAAACACATACTTCAGTGATAGAAGTTAAACAAAAAAACCATGTAGAAGATCATCTCTATTCATTTTAAATCACTGCAAAAACAGCTCTGGTGAGCTCACTGCTAAGAAAACGTCTTCAAGGTTGAATTTGGGAGTTTCAATTCACTTAAATATCTTGGAATTGTTGCCCATTCCTCCTGGGACCTTGTTGCTCCTGTCTGCCCACCTCTGGTCCTCGTTACCCCTTCTTCGTTTCCCATGTTTTCTTCTCGGTGAAGCCTTTCCAGACAGAGGGAGCTTCATGTGGAAAGTCAGGAGAGCTTCCCTGTGGTCTCACGTCACCTTCCTAGGGGACGTCTTCTGTATTTTAACACAGCTGCCATTGGGAAGACTGTTTCCTCCTCCTGGTAGCTGAGGTTTTGGGGTTGAAGACGATTTCCCAAATATCAGGTTGCTTTCTAGCAGATGGCAATTGGCAGTTATCTCTTAGGGCCAGGTCTGCCCTCCCCCTCCTTCCATTCCACTGAAGCCAGCCCCTCAAATCACTTAGGACTCAGATCCAGTCCCACCTTCTCCAGGGTCCAGGAGCGTTGCCCCCAGCTGTGCCTCCTCTCATAGGGATTTCACCATTCTGAGAAGTGGCATCGCTTTTATTGTCTGCACCACTCATTTTACTCAAGGGACCCTTGACCGAAGGACAGTTGTGGCCTCTGGGAACAGTGTTCTCTTCAGACAAGTCTGCCATTTGGGGAGGAACATGAGTAGAGTGGAGGAGAAGTAAGGGGATATCCACATGACAGCGAGTCACTCGAGCAGAATACTTTCTAGAGAACAACACAGTGACAAATGTCACAGCCAGCCCCCCACCTGCACCTCCGGGTTGCTCATTTGTAGACACAACAGACCCTGCCTTACTCAACTAGTTTCACCTCTGTCTCTTCTCTCTTGAGATCCTGAATTTAATTCTTCAGAGGGAGGGAACACTTTCATCTTTTACATTCCTTTGACACCTAACACAGGGTTGGGTGTGCCAGAGGTTACCAACAAATGCGTCCTGAATGAATGAATCAATGAATGAATGAATGAGAGCTCTGAGTACCAACGGAGACCTATATTCCTCAATTCCCAGGCATCAGGTGACCATCTCAACATCCATAGTTTTTTTTTTAATCACCTCAAATCCAGGATGTCTCAAATTCTCCTCTTCTGTTTTTCTCCTTCGAATCTGCCCTCCTTCCTTTCCCAGAAGAACCCTGAATAATTTTGGAATGCTTCCTCTCTTGGTACCTAAATCACCAAAACGCATCGAGTTGATTATTTTCTTCTGCTTCCATACAGCCACAGCCTAGGTTCAGGCTCTTATCATGCAAGCCTGGACTCTTGTAAAAAGGTTTCGGTTTCATTGCCTTGTACAATTCAACTGGGCTAATCTTCCTAAAACATTTCTTTATTCAAGTCACTCAACCACATTTAAAAAATAAAAACATTGACGGCTCCCATAACCAGTGAAATACCATTCAGATGCCTTAGCCTGCACTCAAGGCCTCCCCAGTCTGACTAGCTGGTTCCTAGCGTCTCTCTCTCTACCTGTACTTCGCAGAAGTTCCTGTCTGGCTGCACTGGTTTGCTCACTGGCTCCCCCAGCAGGTTTCTGGCATTCTTACATCTCTTTCTTACATCTCATCCTGCCACACCGCCCTTTTTGTTGGGTCTTTCCAAAGGCTGCCCGGTCAAGGCTCAGCAAATTCAGGTCCCATCTCTTTAACCCCTTTAGCGCCAGCCACTTGCTAAGACCACAGGCTATTTACCCTTGAAGTTTTTGAAGCTTAACCTTCAGGACCCCACACTCCCAAGCTCTGGGCCTTATTTTATATTTGTAATCTTACGTTTTCTTAGAGAAGATCTCCCAATTTTATAAACTTCCAGCCTCCACCAAACCCACACCCATCTCTGCTCCTGACCATGGGAAACTCATTTGCTGTGTAACTGATCACAGCAAATGATTAACTGTGGGGCTGAGTTTGCTTACAAGTGTCTTGTTACAATAGGACTGGAACTTCTGGAAGCTCAGAGCTCACAGTCTCCTATTTCTTCTACTTCCCTTTGGATCAAAGCCCCAAGAGTGTGTTGACATGTATTTTGTGCAAAATTTAAGAGCTCCTGGATGGAGCAGAGACATGGACGATTTTGCCCTTGGCAACAAGGGACATATTGTTGGGAAGATTAAGTACACATGATTATGAGAGGAGGAGGGAAGGTAAGTACCATAAGAGAACTACACACAGCGCACTCCTGGGCCTGGTGTTGTACCTGCAGTATCCCCACATCCCAGCAGGGCATCCTGGATATGCTGGGTGGGGGCAGATCAGCAGCCAGGCCTCAAGACTGACAGTAAGGTAGTCGGGGGAGGCTGAGCTTCTTCCTGGTGCTGGGCCCGCCACCCTCCAACCCTGGACCCCTCCACAGTAGCTCATGAGGTCCTGTGTCCCTGGCCTTGCCAGCCAGCTCCTTCCTGGCTTCCCCAGCAACTCGTGGTCGAGGTCAAAGTGTTTCCCAGGCTAACTTGCCAATGTGCCAGGCTTTTAGGAGAGCACTTACTGCTTTTGCTTTTGTTTCTCAATCCCATTCTGTGCCCGTGCATCGATTTGAGTTTGTAAAATCAGTGAAACCAAAACACCAAATCTCTACAGTTTTCGTTGGACAGACAGAAAAAGGGGAGAGAACTTGGGGAGAGGCCCTACGTGTGTGGGGTTTTGAAGTTAAGCTTCATTAGCTTCAAGGCTGTAGCCTCTAGTCAGCCTCGTTCTTCCTCCTGAGCTAAACTGTTCCTCATTTTCCTTGATTTGAAACCCCTCACTATCTTCTCTTTGAAGAGTTCCCTTTGCTACAGATGCTGAATCCCCATTTCAAGTGGAAAGAAATATAAGGAGAAGCTGTGGCTTGCTGTCTTGCTTGGGAGTCAGGAAATCAGTTTCCTTTCCTGAAAAATTGGTACTTAGGCTGCCTTCTACTAGGGAAGTGGAAGAGTCTGATGTCACCCATCACCTCCTTTCTCTGCTTGCACTGCCAAGAAGCTCAGAGCTGCATTTTGTGCACAGTTAGTTAACTCCAGTCCCCTGAGGCTAATTCTTTGGGATTTTACTTCTCAACTCCCTCTCTACCACCTGGCTCCCCCGGCACTGCCCCCCCCCCATTTTGTGTTAACAGGCTTTGGTTCTGTTATATTTTAATAGGTTTATATAGGTCAGTTTGAAGCTTTTGCTGAACCCTTATTTCACCATTCCCCGTGCCTTTTCATCTACTCCCTTTATGAGAAACCTGGGCCCACCCCCAGCTGGGGACCCATGGTGGCATAGCTTTCTTCCCTTCAGGACTGAGAAGGTGAGAAGGGTTTTCTCCTCAGCAGTGGCTTCTCATGGTGGCTCCTTCCATGCCTGACAGCAGCTCCGAGGCCTTCTTCCGACCCAGCTTCTGTAAAACAGCTTTAGGAGGCTTTTGCGTTTGTAGGACCCATGTTAGGCCCTGGCTCCCTAAACCCTTGAAAAGACTGCCTGTTTCCCTTTCTCCCCATCTCCCAGCCTCTTTCCTGCCATGAGGGGGAGAACAGCACCGTGAGGGCTTCTTTGTAAGCTCTTCTTCCTTGCCTTCCTCTCTCTACCGGTGACTTGGGCCTGGGAGGCGGGGCCAGTCTCAGCAGGCCTGGTTGCCCTGGCAACATGGGTGGGGCTAAAGCCTACCAATGGATGAGAGTTATTCAAAAACTTTCAGTTGGTCCGCACCGGTTAGAAAGGTTGCCAGGGCAGCACCTCTAACTGCATTTCACAGATGAGGGGCGTGGCTTGATCAGAGTCATTCAAGCTGGGATTAAAATATAGAGAGTGTATCACACTATCTGCCATGATAGCTCCAGTATCACCTCCTGCTGTAAATTGGAAATGCCAGGCCTGAGTAAATCTCAGATTTGCGCTTACCAGATGGCCAAACATGGCCTTATTCTGATCCAGGAGAAAAATCTAATGCCACAGTCCACTTAGGGCAAGTCTTCCAAAGTGTGGACTTGAGGTTGCCTGAGTCAGAATTATCTAGAATGCTTGTTTCAAATGTCAAGTCCCAGGCCCCCTATCTACTCCTGGGGGTGGGCCTGGGAAAATGAGTTTTTAAACAATCCTCCCAGGTGACTGCTGTTTTGAGGACCACAGATTTGGGAGATGATATATCTGCATATATAGATATGCAGGGATGAGCAGAAGATTATAATATTTACAGTTACTTTTTAAAGATCAATTTTATTGAGGTCTGATTTACATACAGTAAAATATGACTATTTAAAATGTACAGTTTGAAGGGCTTTGACAGACGTTTACACTTTTGTAACCATCATCACAATCCAGATAGAGGACTTTTCCCTCGTTCAGTCATTCCCCACCATTCACCCCCAGCCCTAGACCCACTGATCTGCTCTCCGGTCCAACAAATTAGCTTTACCCTTTCTAGAGCTTCCTATAAGTAGAATTATGCAGTGTGTCCTCTTTTGTGTCTGACTTCTTTTTTTTTTTTTTTTTTTTTTGCGGTACGCGGGCCTCTCACTGTTGTGGCCTCTCCTGTTGCGGAGCACAGGCTCCGGACGCGCAGGCTCAGCGGCCACGGCTCACGTGCCCAGCCGCTCCGCGGCACGTGGGATCTTCCCGGACCGGAGCACGAACCCGCGTCCCCTGCATCGGCAGGCAGACTCTCAACCACTGTGCCACCCGGGAAGCCCGTGTCTGACTTCTTTGCTTAGCGTGATGTTTTTGAGATTCATTCATGTTGTTGAATTTGTCAATAGTTTGTTCCTTTTTATGGCTGAGTGATAGTCCATTGTTTGGATATACAAGACTCTGTTTATACATTCACTTGATTTGGTTTGGGTTGTTTCCAAATATTGGCTATTATGAATAAAGTTGTTATAACCATTCTGCAATCCATCCAAAGTTAATTTTTGTGTATGGTATGAGGAAAGGATTGAGTTTCCCTTTTTTTCCCCTCAGCTAGTAAAGGTGTATAGTTGTTCCTGCACCATTTATTGAAAAGACTCTCCTTTCCACCATTGAAAGTCAATTGACCATATTTGAATGGAGTCCATTTCTGAACTTTATGTTCCGTCAATCACATGGCTTACCCTTAAGCCAATCCCCCACATTGTTTTTTGTTTTTTTTTTAATAATTTATTTATTTTTGGCTGCGTTGGGCCTTGGTTGCTGCGTGCATGCTTTCTCTAGTTGGGGCGAGCAGGGGCAACTCTTCGTTGTGGTGCGCGGGCTTCTCATGACAGTGGTTTCTCTTGTTGCGGAGCACGGGCTCTAGGCGCACGCGCTGGCTCAGTAGTTGTGGCACGTGGGCTCAGTTGCTCCGCAGCATGTGGGATCTTCCCGGACCAGGGCTTGAACCTGTGTCCCCTGCATTGGCAGGCGGATTCTTAACCACTGCGCCACCAGGGAAGTCCACCCCCACCCCCACATTGTTGATTACTGTAGCTTTATAATAAAACTTAAAATCAGGTACTGTGAGTCCTTCAAATTCTATTTTAGATTGTTTGCATCTAAAGAATTTGATTCCTTTTAGGTTCTTTGCATTTCCATGTAAATTTTAGAGTCAGTTTATCAATTTCTACAAAAAGGCTGCTGAGATGTTGATAGGGATTACATTGAATCTGTAGATCAATTTGGGGAAAATTGACATTTGGTAATATCAAGTCTTTTAATCCATAAATATGGTATATCTATTTATTCAAGTCTTTTTAAATTTTAGGATTGCTTTGTAGGTTTTCAATGTGCAAATCTTGCGTATATAGTTTTGGCTGTTCTTATATCATTTTCCAGTTGTTTGTTGCTGGTATGTAGTATATGGAAATACTATTGATTTTTGTTTATTGACCTTGTATCCTGTGACCTTGCTAAACCCTTATTAATTCCAGTAGCTTTGTGATATTTTGAGACCAATGAAATATCTCCTTTTTATCATACTTTTAGCATCCATTGAAAGTTTTTGCCAGCAATAATTATTACCATGGTATTTCCCAAATGATTTTCTATTTTCATTTCTTCTACATGTATAAATTGGAATTTTACTGAAAGGAAGAGCTAGCCCTTCTCCTTCATGTATTCATTATAACAGTGTGGACTCATGGATATTTATTTCATTCTATGGGTTATAATCCATTATTACTATTATATTTTGTTATTTAAAATATCCCTGACCTGACCTTTGGGTGCTCCTTTAATTTGCCTCCTGACAACTTGACATGGTCCCATAATGTATGTGATTTGGATTTTTCTTTTCACTAACTGATTTTCCCCCTGGTTATGGGTAGCACTTTCTTTCTTATTCATATGCCTAATTTTTTATTGTGTATGACATTTTAAATCTTGTGTTTAGTAGTGCTTTATTTTGTTGCATTACTTTAAGGAGTGTTTGGTTTTGTTGTAGCAGGCAGTTAAGATGGTTCATATCAATCCTTTTCAAGCTTATTCTTTAAGTTTTAAAGGACAGGTCTAGATTTTCCTGTACTGTAAGGTTATTTTAGCCACACTATTAGGACATGACACTTATGTGATTTCTACTAAATCCCCTATGTATTCAACAAAGTTCCTCCACCTATTGTAGGAGTTAAAATGATTCCCAGCCTTGTGTGAGGTCTGAGAATTGTTTGGCTTAGAGCTCCCTGGAAAATTGTCTTTCCTTGTTAGTTGTTTTCTACCAACCTTATTGAGTTTTATCCTATGCATGCTCAGATTTATACTCAGCCAAAGATTTAGACTCCTCTGCAGATTTTTGGAGCTCTTTCTCTGCAAAGCTCTCTCCTCTCCAGGTCTCTGCCGTGCAAATCCTAACTGCTTCAGCCTCTCCATGTAGTAAAAGCTCATTATGGTCTTAATTTGCATTTCTTTGATGGCTAATGATGTTCAACATCTTTTTATGTGCTTATTTGTCATCTTTATATGTTCTTTGCTGCAACATTTCTTCATGTCTTTTGCCCATTTTCTAATGGGATTATTTGGCTTTTTTATTGTTGAACTTTGAGCATTCTTTATATATTTAGAGATGAGTCCTTTGTCAGACATGTGATTTACAAAAATTTCTCCCAGTCTATAGCTTGTCTTTTCATCCCTTTATCAAAAGTTTTTCATTTTGTTAAGTCTTGTTTATCAATTTTTTTCTTTTGTGAATTGTCATGTCTAAGGACTCTTTTTTGGTGTTATGTCTAAGAAGTCTTCACCAAGCTCCAAGTGCTGAAGATTTTCTTCTGTTTTCTTCTAGAAGTCTTATAGTCTTACATTTAAATCTATAACCCATTTTGAGTTACTTTGCACGTAAGATGTGAGGTTTAGGTCAAGGTTCATTTTTTTTTCCTATGGGTGTCTTTTAGTTGCTCCAGCACCATTTGTTGAAAAGACCATCCTTCCTGCATTAGATTGCTTTGACATTGAAAAAAATCATGTGGCTGTGCTTGTATGGAGTTATTTCTGGGAGCTCTATTCTGTTCCATTGATCTTTGTGTCTGTTACTCCAACAATATCACACAGTCTTGATTACTGAGCTATGTAATCAGTCTTGAAATTGGGCAGAGTTATTTCTCCCACTTTATTCATCATTTCCAAAACTGTTTTAGCCATTCTAATTCCTTGGCCTTTCCATATACATTTTGGAATAACTTGTCTATATCTGAAAAAAATCTTCCTGAGATCTGGATAGGAATTTCTGTCTATCTATCTATCTATCTCAACACTGTGTTGAGTGTACTAATCCATGAACATGCTATGTCTATTTATTTAGAACATTCTTAATTTTTTTCATCAGAATTTTCTGTTTTATATTCAGTCCTGTATGTTTGTTATATTGACACTCAAGTATTTATTTATTTATTTATTTTTTTGCGGTACGCGGGCCTCTCACTGTTGTGGCCTCTCCCGTTGCAGAGCACAGGCTCCGGACGCACAGGCTCAGTGGCCATGGCTCACAGGCCCAGCCGCTCTGCGACATTTGGAATCTTCCCGGACCAGGGCACGAACCCGTGTCCCCTGCATCGGCAGGCGGACTCTCAACCACTGCGCCACCAGGGAAGCCCTACAATTGATTTTTATAAGTTGAACTTGTATCTTACAATCTTACTATTAGCTCTAGGAGATGGGTGTTGCTTTTTGTTGGTTTTGTTTTGGTATATTCCCTAGGTTTTCTATGTAGATTATTATGTCATCTGCAGATGGTACAGTCTTATGTTTTGCTTTCTGATCTTTATGCCTTTTATTTCCTTATCATATGTTATTTAAGCACTGGCTAGAACTTTCAACACCATGTTGACTAGCAGTGATCAGAGCAGAATCCTTGTCTTGTTCCTGATCTTAGGGGGGACACGTTTGATCTGTCACCATTATGATGGTAGCTATAGGGTATTTTTTATAGATGTTCGGTTTTTCAGCTTTATTATGGTATAATCTCAAATTAAAATTGTATATATTTAAAGTGCATGATGTGATGATTTGATATACTTTGTGAAATGGTTACCACAATCAAGTCAACACAACCATTACCTCATATGGTTACCTTTGTTGCTGTTGTGACAATGCTAAAAGTTTACTCTCTTAGCAGATTTTAAGTACACAATGTAGTGTTGTTAAATGTATTCACCATGCTGTACCATGCTCAGATCCCTAGAGTTTATTCATCGTATAATGGCAGGCTTGTATTCTTTGACCAGCATCTTTCCATCTGCCCCTGGTAACCACTATTCTACTCTGTTTTTATGAGTGCAACTTTTTTTTAAAGTTTTCATGTATAAGAGAAATCATATGGTATTTGTCTTTCTCTGTCTTACTTATTTCACTTAGCATAGTGCCATTGAGGTTCATCCATGTTGCCGCAAATGGCAATATTTCATTCCTTTTTTATGGCTGAGTAATTTTCCGTTGTATATGTTATACCACAATTTCTTTATTCACTTATCCATCGATGGACACTTAGGTTGTTTGCATGTCTTGGCTATTGTAAATAAGGCTGCAAAGAACATGGGGCACGTACATCTTTTCAAGTTAGTGTTTTTTTCTCTTTGGATAAATACCCAGAAGTGGAATTGCTGGATTATATGGTAGTAATTCTATTTTAAATTTTTTGAGGAAACTCCATACTGTGTTTCATAGTGGCTGCAGCAGTTTACCTTCCCACCAACAATACTCAGGGTTCCCTTTTCTCCACATCCTCACCAACACTTATTTCGTGTCTTTTTGATGATAACCATTCTGACAGGGGTGAGGTGTTATCTCATTGTGGTTTGGATTTCCCTCATAATTAATGTTGTTCAGCATCTTTTCATGTATTTGTTGGCCATCTGTGTCTTTTTTGGAAGAAAGTCTATTCAGATCTTCTGCCCATTTTAAAATCAGATTGTTTTTTATGACTGAATTGTATGAGTTCTTTATATATTTTAGATATTAGCTTCGTATCAGATATATGATTTGCAAATATTTTCTCCCATTCAGTAGGTTGCCTTTTCATTTTATTGATGGTTTCCTTTGCTGTGAAGAAGCATTTTAGCTTGATGTAGTCCTACTTGTTTATTTTTGCATTTATTGCTCATGCTTTTGGTGTGACATCCAAAATATCATTGCCAAGACCATTGTCAAGGAGCTTTGTCCTTATGTTTTCTTCTAGGAGTTTTGTGGTTTCAGTATTATGTTTAAATCTTTAATCCATTTTGAATTAATTCTTGTGAGTAATGTAAGATAGGGATCCAGTTTTATTCTTCGGCATGTGGTTATCCAGTTTTCCCAATGTCATTTATTGAAGAGCTTCTCCTTTCCCCATTGAGTATTCTTGGCTCTCTTGTCAAATATTAGTTGACCATATATGTAAGGGTTTATTTCTGAGCTCTTGACTTTGTTCCATTTGTCTTTGTATCTATTGTGATGCCGGTGCCACACTGTTTTGATTACTATAGCTTTGTAATATAGTTTGAAATTAGAAAGTGTGTTGTTCTTTTTCCTCAAGATATTTTGGTTATTTGTGGCCTTTTGTGAGTCCACACAAATTTTTGGATTTTTTTCCATTTCTGTGAAAAATGGCATTGAAATTTTGTTAGGGGTTACATAAATCTATAGATGGCTTTAGGTAGTAGGGAAATTTTAACAATATTAATTCTTCTGATTAATGAACATGGGATACCTTTCCATTTGTTTGTGTCTTCAATTTCTTTCACCAAAGTCTTGTTGTTTTCAGTGTACAAATCTTTTACCTCCTTGATTGAATTTATTCCTATCTTATTGCTTTTGATATGACTATGAATGGGATTGCTTTCTTTATTTCTTTCTCAGATATTTCATTGTTAGTGTACAGAAATGAAACTGATTTCTGTATGTTGATTTTGTATCCTGCAGCTTTACTGGATTCATGTATTCTTTGTCTTTTTTGGTGGGGTCTTTAGGGTTTTTTATAAATAAGATCATATCACCTGCAAACAGAGACAATTTTACCCCCTTCTTTCTGATTTGGATACATTTTATTTCTTTTTCTTGCCTAATTGTTCTGACTAGGACTTCCAGTACTATGTTGACGTGAAGTGGTGATAGTGGGCATCCTTGTCTTGTTCCTGATCTCGGAGGAAAATCTTTCAACTTTTCGCCATTGAGTGTGATGTTAGCTGTGGACTTGTGATATATGGCCTTTATTATGTTGAGGTATGTTCCTTCCATACCCAATTTGTTGAGGGTTTTTATAATGGAAAGATATTGAATATTGTCAGATGCTTTTTCTGCATCTATTGAGATGATCATATGATTTTACGTATTTTATTAGTTGGTGTATCACATTTATTGATTTGCATGTGTTGAGCCATCCTTGCATCCCAGGGATAAATCCAGCTTGATCATGGAGTATGATCCTTTTAATGTGCTATTGAATTTGATTTGTCAATATTTTGTTGAGAACTTTTGTACCTATATTTATCAGGGATGTTGGTCTCTAGTTTTTTTTTTTCTTGTAGTATCCTTATATGGCTTGGTATCAGATTTCATTCTGGCTTCATAAAATGAGTTTGGGAGTGTTCCCTTCTATTCAGTTTTCTTGGAAGAGTTTGAGAAGCATTGGCATTAATTTTTCTTCAAACGTTTGGTAGAATTTGCCAGTGAAACCATCTGGTCCTGGGCTTTTCTTTGTTGGGAGGTTTGTGATTACTGATTAGATCTTCTAACTCATCATTGGTCTGTTCATATATTCTGTTTCTTCATTATTCACCCTTAGAAGGTTGCATATTTCTGGAAAGTATTCCACCTTTCTAGGTTTTCCAATTCATTGGTATATAATTGTTCATAGTAGTCTTAGGATCATTAGTATTTCCATGGTACCAGTTGTAATGTCTCCTGTTTCATTTCTGATTTTATTTATGTGCATCTTTTCTCTCTTTTTTCTTAGTCTAGCTAAAGGTTTGTTAATTTTATCATTTCCAAAAAAAAAAAGCAGCACCCCAGTTCTTTATTAAGAAGTTCCCCTTGGACTTCCCTGGCGCTCCAGTGGTTAAGACTCCCGTGCAGGGGGCACGGGTTCGATCCCTGGTTGGGGAACTGAGATCCTACATGCTGCAGGGCATGGCCAGAAAGAAAAGAAAGGGCTCAATAAATGTTAGCTGTTACTATTTTTTAAAAAAAGAAGTTCCGGGCTTCCCTGGTGGCGCAGTGGTTGAGAGTCTGCCTGCCGATGCAGGGGGCGCAGGTTCGTGCCCCGGTCCAGGAAGAGCCCACATGCTGCGGAGTGGCTAGGCCCGTGAGCCATGGCCGCTGAGCCTGCGCGTCCAGAGCCTGTGCTCTGCAACGGGAGAGGCCACAACAGTGAGAGGCCCGTGTACTGCAAAAAAAAAAAAAAAAAATGTTCCCCTCTATTCTTAGTATTCTGAGAGTTTTTATCATGAATGAGTATTGAATTTTGTCAAATGCTTTTTCTGCATCAGTAGATGTGATCATATAGTTTTTCTTCTTTAGCCTGTCAATATGGTAGATTGCATTGACTTTCAAATATTGAGCCAGCTTTGCATCCCTGGAATAAACCCTACTTGGTCATGGTGTATAATTTTTTTAACATATTATTGAATTCCCTTTGTTCATATTTTGTTAAGGATTTTTGAAGGATATTGATCTTTTTTTTGGCAATGTGTTTGTTTTGTTTTGGCATCAGAATAATACTAACTTGATAAAATGAAGCTGGATCTTGAAGAGCTATATGCACCCCTCTATTCATTGTAGTATTATTTACAATAGCCAAGATATGGAAACAAACTAAATGTCCATTGTTGGATGAATGGATAAAAAAATTATATTTATATATACAATGGAATATTATTCAGCTGTAAAAAAGAAATCCTGCCATTTGCAACAACGTGGATCAGCCTGGAGGATGTTATGCTAAATGAAATCATCCAGACACAAAAAGACAAATATTGCATGATCTCATTTATATGTGGATTTTAAGAAAGTAGAACTAATAGAAGTAGAATGATAGTTGCCAGGGACTGGGGGCTTAAGAAAATGGGGAGATGTTGGTCAGAGGATACAGACTTTCAGTTATGAGATGAAATAAGTTCTGAGGATCTAATGTACAGCACGGTGACCATAGTTAACAATACTCCATTGTATACTTGAAATATGCTAAAAGAGTAGATCTTAAGTGTTCTTACCCCCCACACACACCAAAGGTAACTATGTAAGGTGATGGGTGTGTTAATTAAATTGGTTGTGGTAATCATTTCACTGTGTATGCATTTATCAAATTATCATGTTGTACACTTTGAATATATACAATTTTTATTTGTCAATTATACCTTAGTAAAGCTGGAAAAAATGAATTGGCAAGTTTCCTCATCTCTTTTCTGGAAGAGATTGTGTAGAACTGGTGTTAGTTCTTAAGTGTTTGGCAGAATTCAGTGGTGAAGCCATCTGTGCCTGGAAATTTGTTTTTGGGAGTTTTAAAATTATGAGTTCAATTTCCTTAATAGTTACAGGGCTATTCAAATTATCTGTACTGTATTGGGTGACTTGTGGTAGTTTGTGCTTTTCGAGGAATTGGTCCATTTCATCTAAGTTGTCAAATTCATGTGTGTAGAGTTGTTTGTAGTATTTCCTTATTATTTTTTGATGTCTGCTGAGTCTGTAGTGATACCGTCTGTTTCATTCCTGATATGGATAATATATGTCTTCTCTCTTTTTTTCTTTGTCGGTATTGCTAGAAGTTTGTTGATTTTATTGAGCTTTTCAAAGAGCCAGATTTTGTGTCATTGATTTTCTATGTTTTTGTTTTCAATTTCATTTATTTCTGCTATTATTATTATTATTTTCTTCCTTCTGCTTGCGTTTGGTTTAGTTTGCTCTTCTATTTTTAGTTTCTTATTATGGGACATTAAGCTATTGATTTGAGGCTTTTCCTAAATGTAAACATTTTATTTAGTGCTATAAATGTTTCTATCAGCACTACTTCAGCTGCGTCACACAAATTTGGGTTATATTGTATTTCCACTGTCATTCAGTCTAGTGTTCATCCTTTGGGCCAAGGGTCAGTAAACCTCAGTATAGGGACAGATAGTAAATACCTTAGGGTTTGTGGGACTATGATCTATGTCACTCCTACTCGTCTTTTTCTTTTCCTTATAACATTTAAAAAAAAAAAAACTTATTTTTTAGAGCAGTTTTAGGCTCACAGCAAAGTTGAGAGAAGGGTACAGAGATTTCCCATATACTTCCTGCCCCCACATTATCAACATCCCTGACCAGAGTGGTACATTTGCTACAATTGGTGGACCCACACTGACACATCATTATCATTCAGAGTTCATAGTTTACATGAGGGTTCAGTCTTGGCTTTGTATATTCTATGGGCTTGGACAAATGTATAATGATGTGTATTATAGTATTATACAGAGTAGTTTCACTGCCTTAAAAATCCCCTGTGCTCTACCTACTCTTCGCTCCCTCCCCTCAACCCTGGCAACCATGAATATTTTTATTGTCTCCATAGCATTGCTTCTTCCAGAATGTCGTATAGTTAGAATCATATAGTACGTAGCCTTTTCAGATTGGCTTCTTTCACTTGGTAATATATGTTTAAGATACGTCTTTGTCTTTTCGCAGCTTGATAGTCCATTTCTTTTTGGCTCTGAGTGACATTCAGTTTTCACATATACCAGACAGTTTATTTGTCCAGGTACTCAGGGGTAACTTGGTTGCTTCCAGGTTTTAGCAATTATGAATAACGTTTCTATAAACATCTGTGGGCAGGTTTTTGTGTGGACACAAGTATTCAGTTCCTTTCAGTAGGAACATAATTGCTGGATCATATGGTAAAAGTATAATTAGTTTTGTTAGGAACTGCCAAACTGTCTTCCAAGGTGTCTGTCTCATCATTCTACGTTCCCAGCAGCAGTGAATGAGAGTTCCTGTTGCTCCACATCCTCACCAGTATTTGGTGTTGTCAGTGTTCTTGATTTTGGCCATTCTAATAAGTGTATAACGTTTTAAAACTGTAAAACAATTCTAACTTGCACACTATACAAAAACTGGCTTGTGGAGCTATAGTTTGCCAGCCTCTGCTTTAGACCCCTTTCCCACCATTCACTTCCTGAGTATGTCTATAGCCTAGAATGCTACATGTCCTGGCTGCGCTTTTCCACTACTACTACTACTACTACTACTACTACAACACACACACACACACACATACACACACACACACACACACACACACACACACACACAGTTAATGCCTTACTTCTTCCAATTTCTCTACAACTTTCTCTTTTTCCAGGACTCATTTCAATTCTTACCACAACTTTCATGAAATTTGTTCTGTCTGATTCATTCTACACCTGACTCTCTTTCAGAAAACTTACTGCATATAATTTTGCTAACATTATTTTATGCTCAGTGCATACTGCCATGATTTACCACTTTACTGTTCCAGGTATCTTAATTTATTCCTGCAACTAGATTGTAGGTGCCTGGAGAGCTAAGATTTGTCTTAGCAACTGCAATGATAACAATGCTTTGTTTTAAGACAACCCTTTCTGGTTTATAAAGTGTTCTTGTGGCCTTTTTCTTTTTAGTTCATCACGAGAACCTTATGAAGCAGTCTGGGCAAGGAATTTTATCTCGAGTTGACAAATGAAGAAACTAAGGCTCCGACAGTTGACATTGTCCAAGGCTCATGACTGGTAAATGACAGATGTAGAGTCCAGTGTTAGCCACTTGCTGCGCCAGCACCCTGACACCCAGCAGTGGACAGGCACCCGAGTACCCCTGGCCCAGCCTGTTGAACGAATGCCTGATGCTGAGAGTCTTTGCCCATTTCCCTGGCGGTGTCGTCGAGTCCCCCGCATCCATGCCTCTGCTTCCTCCGCGCTTCCCCTGCTCTGTTTTCTGCTGCTGTTATTTTAGGGAGAATTTGGGCTGTCACCCTCTAGGAAGAGATTCTCAAAGTAGGAACCTCGATCCTTTTATATTTGGAAAATTTTTCTCCAGAGAAAGAGGATTCAGCCTGAAGTGTGCTCATTACCAGGAACTGTTCTTGGCTAGAAGAAGGCCACATTCCAGGGGAAGCCTTATGCCCCAGGGCTGTTTTACAGCTGCCCCGAGGAGAGACCTTCCCCACTGTCACCATGTCCTCCATGGGAGCATGAGGGTGGGGGGCTGGGCCTGTTGGGCTGTGGCACAGGAAACTGCCTCTTTCATAGTGTGGTCTCTGCGTTAACAGAGGAGATGTTGGTGGAAAAACTAGGGATGGGGTTTTCACAGCGTCAGCAAGCAATTTGGCCAACACGGGAGTGAAGGCAGGTCTGATCACCTCTGCTCTGCAGCAAAGACCCTGTACCTGTCCCCACAGTGAGCCCAAATGCCTTACACTTAGAAGAAGGTCTTCAGCTTGCGCCTGGGGTTTCAGAATGACCATTTTCCCTCTGGACGCCCGAAGCCCAGGCCTGGACCTGCCTGGTGAGGGGCCAGCGGCCTTGCTCTTTCCATGCAGGCGTGGCTCCCATAGGCTTGCCCACCTCCACCCCAACCCCGGAGCCAGAGGACAGCCTGGGCAAGATGACCGGCCCTGCTGGCCGTAATTCCAGCTCCCAAAGGTAGGACTTTAAAAGGAGAAGCTTGGGGAGTTCCCTGATGGTCCAGTGGTTAGGACTCGGCACTTTCACTGCCACGGCCCTGGATTCAGTCCCCTGTTGGGGAACTAGGATCCCACAAGCTGCGTGGCGTGGCCAAAAAAAATAAAAGGAGAAGCTTGTCTGGACTCAGGCAAGGAGGCCTACCTTTCAGTTAGGCCAGTGGAACATGGGGGGAAATAATGTACAGCACTTCCAGGCCTGGCCCTAAAAGTTCTCGCCAGATCCTTGGCTTTCATCTCTCCTGTGAGAGGGAGTCTGGGACAGGGGAGCCACACTGTAGAAGCGGCTGGGCCCTGAGTCACCGCTGGGTCAAGCGCTGCCCCACGAGCTGCGCAGCCTGCATGGACCTGCATGTGACTGGGAAATAAACTCATTGCGTGAGCTGCTGAGAGGTTCAGGGTTTGTTTTCTGGAATGACCTAGCCTATTCTGACCAATAAAGCTAGAAGACTAGGCTTGGTGCCTTCATACTCAGACACAATGCCCTAAATCATATTCCAACGCTGCTGCCGTGGAGATATCGATGCTACCGCTGCCAGCGTAGATACACTGACTTACATGACCGTCACTGTGACACCAACCAGTGGACACTGTGGATGGAGCCTCTGCTGGGCCGCGTCTGGAGAGCGGGGGCTGCCCCCCACCTGCTCGAGTAGTGGAGTCTGCACAGCCTAGATGATTATGATGTGGTAGTCCTGCCCTCAAAGGGCTAACTGTCCAGTTGGAGGAGTGAGAACTCATAAAAGGCCACCGTAACAGAAAAGGAGGTGGTGAGTCTGTGAGAGAAGAGAGATGCTGGACTCTGATTCCTGCAAAGAGAGAAGCTTTTAGGTCAGGATGAGTGACATATGTGCTCTTGGGTTTCTGGGATATTGTCTAAATCTGTGTCAAATTAAGTCACTATCTTCTGTAATTTAAGAACCTAAGGAAAAATATTGAAGATAAAAATGGGCACAGGAATTATATTTATTAACAACAACAGAAAGTCCCTACAACCCCAAACTCAGTGTATGTATAGATAGGGATGTACACACTTCACCCCGCTCTCTAAGTTCATTGTTAACTTCCTCCCCTTCCGGACAGCCTTATTTGGCAGAGTGAAGTGAAAGGCAACTTTATTTGTTGTTGTGACTCATGACATTTTTTCAGGTCTTTTATTAATGAACCCAAAGTACTACTCTTTTTCTATCAGTACTTTCATTAATGACACAATAACAACAACATCCGCAGTGGCTCTACTAACATTCTTGATCATCACTTATTGCGCTCAGTGTCTGTTAAGAGTTCTGAAAAAAAAATGCCATGGTGTTAAAATGCTCTTTCAGACAGGTTTAATGGCTAAGACGGAGGGCTGTTAACATTGACTTCCCCACACATGTTCTTGTTTTTTCGTACCCACTAATCATTCATTCTGAGGTCTATTTCCCTGGTTAATAACATAAAACATTGCATTCATTAGTAACCATTTAAAATATAATCCCTGACACAGTTATCACCGTATCAATTTCATACTTTTGTAATATGCTTGTGTTCCCAAGTCTTCCTGGGTCCCTTGAAGGCTGCTATTCTGCAGATCTTAATAAAGCACAGCAAAAGGTTGGAAACCAATTTTATGGAGCCGAAATAAATTATGGTACATCTCCCAGCGGAATACTACATATATGTAGAAAATAGTGACGGGATGGTTCATGTTCTGATACGGAATGATCTCCAAGATATATTAAGAAAGAGCCAAGCACAGAACAGAGTATAGAGAATGCTCCGATTTTTGGTGTAAAGGAGGTGTTAGAACATGTGTTAGCTTGCAAAAGCATGAAATACCTCTGGGTGGATGTATACAAGAATGAGGAAACCTTTATTGCCTGTTGGGGCAGGGGGAAATTGTGTGGCTGAGAGGCTGGGTTGAGGGGGAGAATTTTCAAAGTATCTGCTTTGTTTTTACACCCTAAATACTTCAATGTGTATTTGCTAAGTGTGAGACCTTCTCTTACGTAACCACCGTGCAACAATAAAAATCTGGAAATTTAGCATGAATATACTATCATCCAATCCACAGTCCATATTTTGGTAATTTCAGCTGTCTCAATAATGACTTAATAGCCATTTTTTCCCGAGTCTAAGACTCAACTCAGGAGTATATGTTGCATTTAATGTCCTTTAACGTGTATTTTAGTTTCCTTTAATTTGGAGGGCTTCCTATGCCATTCTTTTTTGTCAACAGCAGCAGTGATTAAAGCCTCTTTAAGCAGCTTCTCAGGAATGCTGAGACATTGTCTAGATGGAGGCAAGTGGGAGCTAGAACAGCAGAGCCTGAGGGATGGCTCTCAGCTTCAGCCTAGTTTGTGGCCTAATATGTGGAACCCTTTTGAGGACTCCTTGGAATCGTGGAGTTGTTCTGGAGAGGGTGAGAATATGCTCCTGGTGCACAGGGATGGGTGAGTGGGCTTCAGTCCTCATAAATTGGGTCCAAGTGGAAATTTAACCTTATTTTGAGGGCACAGGCTGGTGAGGCTAGGTGACATTCAGATTACATTCTTAGGTAAATTTATAAAGGGAGGTTGTCTATACTTTTCATTAGAATATTTTTTAGGCTTTTTATTATGTGACATTTTAAACACATATAAAAGCAGAGAAAACAGTTTAATGAACCCCCATGTACGTACTCATCACCTGGCTTCGACAATTATCCTTCTTCCATTGAGCTCTCCTTCTACTTTTTTCCCATGAAAAATCTTAAGTAAAATCCCCCATACGTCTTATCTTTTTACCTTCAAATACTTCAGAATATATTTCCAACAGATAAAGGATTCTTTCAAAACAGGACATGCTACCACTTCATTATCACATCTAGTGAATTAATAATATTGTCTTAATAAAATCTAGTATCAATGCACATTCCATTTACAATCTGTCATGGATGTCTTTTTGCAGTTGGTTTATTTGTACTGAGATCTGAATAAGAAGCCATTCTGATGTGGTCCTAAAGGGCAGCAGTGGAGGACAATACTCCCACTGGGTAGAACTTCACCCAGTGCAACTGGCTACTCATTTGCCTGAAATTAGAGGTGACCAGAGGTATGGATCTACTTTGATTCATGGGCAGTGGCTAATGGTTTGGCTGGCTGGTCAGGGACTTGGAAAGGACACAGTTAAATGATCACAGTGGGGAGGTTCTGGGGAAAAGGTGTGTGAATCGATATCTTTGAACGACCACAGAATGTGAAGGTCTGTGTCCCCGTAGTCACCTAAGAGTAATTATGCAAGAGAAATATTTTGATAATCAGGTGGATAAAATCATCTGTTCTCTGGATGTTAGTTAGTCTGTTTCCCCAGCAGCCTCTGTCCTTACAAAGGCCTCATGATCAAAGTGGCCAAGGCAGCAGTGATGGAGACTGTGCACAGGCTCCACAACATGGACTGTCCACCTCCTAGAGTCTCTGTCTACAGTCACTGCTGAGAGGCCAACCCGCCAACAGCAAAGACCAACACTGAGCCCCCAACATAGCACCATTCTTCGGGACAATCAGTGAGCAACCTCCTCCATGTAAGGGGTGGTATTTTAATCTCACTGACACAGACACCTACTTTTTTTTTTTTCTTTGTTTTTTTACGGTACGCGGGCCCCTCACTGTTGTGGCCTCTCCAGTTGCAGAGCACAGGCTCCCAACGCGCAGGCCCAGCGGCCATGGCTCACGGGCCCAGCCGCTCCGCGGCATGTGGGATCTTCCCGGACCGGGGCACAAACCGGCGTCCCCCGCATCGGCAGGTGGACTCCCAACCACTGCACCACCAGGGAAGCCCCAGACACCTACTTTTGATATAGATTTGCTTTTCCTGCCTGCAATATTT
Organism: Phocoena phocoena; assembly: GCF_963924675.1. Classification (NCBI taxonomy): domain Eukaryota; kingdom Metazoa; phylum Chordata; class Mammalia; order Artiodactyla; family Phocoenidae; genus Phocoena; species Phocoena phocoena. The sequence continues at coordinate 55,505,754 of NC_089234.1, forward strand.
TTTTCCCAAACTGGTATCCATGCACTGACAAAATACCTTATTCACCAAGATGTTATTCCACCTTGCATTACTTGTGACCGAGGAACTCGTTTTACAGCCAATGAAGTACAGCACTGAGCTCGCGTTCATGGAAGTCACTGGTCTACCGCATCGTCTTGATTACCGTAGCTTTATAGGAAGACTTGAAAATCTAGGAAGACTTGAAAATCAGGTAGTGTAAGTCCTCCTACTTTGTTCTTCCCTTAAATAGTTTTCTGGCTATTCTAGATTCTTTGCATTTTCTTATAACTTTTAAAATAAGCTTGTCAATTTCTACCAAAAAAACCCTGCTGGGATTTGAATGGGATTATGTTGAATCTGTAGGTGAATTTTGAGCGAACCGACATCTTAACAATACTGAGTCTTCCAACCCATGCACGTGGCATAGCCCTCTATTTATTTGTCTTCTTTACTTTCTCTTAGCAATGTTTTGCAGTTTTTTGGTATACAAGGTCTTGTGCACCCATTCTGTTAAATTCATTCCTAATTATTGTATGGTTTGTGATGCTACTGTGGCTTCGGGCTGGGCTTCCAGAAGGGCTATGACTTCCACTTGGACTGATGCGGGGGCGGCTTTGACTCTGGCTCCTGGCCGACTGCCACCTTGTCCAGGCTCTTTTGCTTCCTCCAGCACTTTATTGTTCGGTTCCTTAGACAAGTGTCCTCTTCTCTTACAGATGTGTTACTTTCGCCATCGCCTTCTTTATAGTCTGGTTCAATAGCAGCTTCATCAGTTTCTCTAGTTAAGTCGGAGGAAGGTCAAGAGGAGTGGCTTAGCTGGGGTTTAGGCTGGATAGCATTCCTGCCAATTTGCCCATTAATCTGTACATTTTCAATCTGTGTCTGGTGGGTTAAGAATATGTATTATGTAATGTATTGCTACTTGATTCTTTGTCGTTCCTTGCTTCTAAGATGTGCTTCTCATGATCCTTATAAGGATCTTTATCTACAGATTTTGTCTCTTCACTTGAGCGTTTAGTGTCATAAGTGGCTTGTGATCATAAATTTTTAAATTTTTATTTATTTTTTTTTGTTTGTGGTACGCAGGCCTCTCACTGCTGTGGCCTCTCCCGTTGTGGAGCACAGGCTCCGGACGCGCAGGCTCAGTGGCCATGGCTCACGGGCCCAGCCGCTCCACGGCATGTGGGATCTTCCTGGACTGGGGCATGAACCCGCGTCCCCTGAATCGGCAGGTGGACTCTCAACCACTGCGCCACCACTGCGCCACCAGGGAAGCCTGTGATCGTGAATTTTTTTGTCTTCTGTGGGAATAGAAATACTTTTCTGGGGAATGTTCTATTCTTTTTTAGGCAACTCTTTCTCCTCCCTCAGCTTATTTTTCTGTTGACATGCAGGAGCTATAGGGTTTTGTTTTTTTTTAATAGATTGAGAAAGTTTCCTTCTATTCCAATATTTTGCTGAGAGTGATTTTTTAAATCATAAGCAGTTGTTTAATTTTGTTAAGTTTTGTTCATGTCTCTGTTGGTAATCATGTCTTTTATTCTGTTAATTTCTCTTTTATTCTGTTAATTTTTCTCTTTCATTCTGTTTTTCTCCTTTATTCTGTTATTCTGTTTTATTCTGTTAATTACACTGATTTTTTTTTTTTTTCAAATGTTAAGCCAACTCTGGATTCCTGAGATAAACCCCACTAAGTCACATGTAGTATCCTTGTTATATTTTGCTGGATTCAATTTGCTAATGTTTTGTTAAGGATTTATGGTCATGTGAGATATTAGCCTGGAGTTTACTTTTCTTATAATAACTTTTTTTCTTATCAGGATAATGTTGGCATCATAAAATGGATGTGGGAAGTACTCCCTTCACCTCTTTTATGAAAGTGATAGTGTAAGATTGGTGTTATTTCCTTAAATGTTTGATAGATTTCACCAGGGAAGCTATCTGGGCTATTTTTTTCTTTTCCTTTTTCAAAAGAATTCAATTTTTTTGTAGACAAAGTATCATTTAGATGATCTCTCTTAAGTCAGTTTTTATAATTTGCCCCTTTGAAGGAATAGGTAATTTCATTATGTTGATGAATTTGGGGGGCATAAATTTGTTTATATTATTCATTTTTATCATGCTAATGTTTGTAGGACCTGTAGTTTTGACTCCTCTTTAACTTCTGATTTTGGGTTTTTCCTTGGTAAGTCTAGAGGTTTATCAATTTTATCACTTTTTTTTTTTTTTTTTTTTTTTTTTTTTTTGCGGTACGCGGGCCTCTCACTGTTGTGGTCTCTCCCACTGCAGAGCGCAGGCTCCGGATGTGCAGGCTCAGCGGCCATGGCTTACGGGCCCAGCCGCTCTGCGGCAAGTGGGATCCTCCCGGACCGGGGCAGAAACCCATGTCCCCTGCATAGGCAGGCGGACTCTCAACCACTGCGCCACCAGGGAAACCCTATCACATTTTTTAAAGACAGCTTTTGGTTTAATTGGTTTATGCTACTGATTGTGGATTTTCTATTTCATTATTCTTATTCTTGCCTTCGTTTTCTACTTTATTTATTTTGGGCTTAAGCTGCTCATTCCTTTCTACTTTCTTACTATGGAAGCGTAGATGATTGCTTTTAGACCTTCTTCCTTCTAAGCACTGCTTCACCTATTCTACAACTTCTTTTTCTTTTGCTGTCCTACTTGTGTCTCTTCCTGGGAGGGCACTAAGGAATTTCAAAACCTGAGCAGCTGTAGCCCCCTCCATTGTGTCTCTTCATCAGATGTTAAAAAGGGTTTTGTGACCATAAAGTTTTGGACTATTTAAAACCAATTGAGTGTGGATTTTTAGGTAATTTCTTACTGAATCTACCAATTGTATCCTTCTACATAATAAGACCTAGAGCAGTTGACTGACTGTTCTGGAGGAAGAAGGTTTGTGTTTCAGATTTTGTCTTCTCTCTCCTGCATCAGAAAAGTTGTTGCTAAAAAGGGCCTCTCATATCAGCCTCCTTTTTCTCTTCTAGTTTTCTTCATGTGAAATAGCATAAACTCTAGCTGTACCCAAGTTTTTTGGTGTGCATTAAGGAAACTATCTCTTCATACTCATGAGTTTTGTTAGAGAAGTGGGCTTCTGGATTTGGTTCCAATTCAGCAGGATTAAGAAGTGGACATATATTGAAATGAGGATAAAGGGCATTTTAAATGATATCAGAAATCCTATTTGGTGAAATAAGGGCAAATTAGTTTCTACTCCATTTCCCCCACATCCCATTTTAAAACAGGTGGCCTTTTAAAGACAGATGTTTTTGTGGCAATGGGCATTTGATACATTAGACTTCCTGGACTTGCTCAGCTGGGATACAAACCTCACCAAGTGACCTGGGGGTGTTTCCCCTGAGTCAATTTAGCAATTAAATATGGAGAGGAAATGGATAATCTTATAGTCTACAGATGTCAGAGGCTTCCTTCTCACCCTTTCTCTCTGTATTTTCAGTTTATAAGTCTTTCTGAAAAACGTTTGGGCTTCCATTTCCAGGATATAGAAATTTGCAAGAGATCATTACTCTCTTTGTGACAATGCAAGTAATCTGGATGAACTGCAAAGTCTTAGTTGTTAAAAATCCACCAGAATTTAAAATGAACTAAATTCCAGAGTGGAAAGAGCCCTTGCTGGGAGAGTGAGACATGAGGCTGCTTTCATCAAAGCAGTATGACGGATAGAAGAGCAGACCTACCGTAGACAGGGGATTTTTGAATGTGCATTGAGAAACTAGCTGAACAAGCTAAAATTTCCATGAGCTGGCATGATGTATTAAAATCCCACCCCCAAACTTAGATGCTAAATGGCATCTATCTGCCAGTTCTTATCTGTAGGGCTTCACTAACTGCATGACCGTGGCCTGGTAAAGGTGAGGGACAGGAAATGAGGGTGGACAGAGATTTCTTTTGGAGCCCTCACCTATTGTTTCCTTCTAAGTCTTCACTGAGTACAAAACAACAGCAGGAACAGGAAGGAAGATAGGGGGAAAACCCCTCAAGGCACACATACCCACCAATTCTTTACCAGTGAGCACAGTCGAAGGTAGAAGACATGTGAAAAAGCAGGAAGATGTGACCCATAATCAAGAGGAAAAAATAGCCAATTGCAACAGAACCAGGAATGACCCAGATGTTGGAATCAGCAGACAAAATCTTTAAGTATTATAACTGTGTTGAAGTATTTACTGGAAAAGATGGGCAAAATGAATGAAAAAATGGGAAGTTTCCACAGAGAATCTGAAGCCCTATAAAAGAATGAAATGGAAATTCTAGAACTGAAATGAAAATTTTAATTGAAGGTCTTGCCATCAGACTAGATACAGCAGAAGAAAAGATCAGAAACTTGAAGACAGGTTAATAAAATTTATCCAAACTAATGCATAAGAAGAGAAAAAGTAAATTGAATTAAATTTTAAGTTACAGCAGAGTTTCAGAGAACAATAGGACAACATAAAACACTACAGTATATACATATTTGGAGTCCTTCAAAGAGAGAAGAGAGAAAACGGGGCAGAGTGAATATCTGAAGGGATTGTGCTTGAGAATTTTTAAAAATTAATGAGAAATACTAATATATTAATTTGCAGATTTTAGAAGCCCATGAACACCCAAGTAGAATAAATATAAGGAGGGACTTCCCCGGTGGCTCAGTGGTTAAGAATCTGCCTGCCAATGCAGGGGACACAGGTCCAGGAAGATCCCATGTGCCACGGAGCAACTCAGCCTGTGCACCACAACTACTGAGTCTGTGCTCTAGAACCCACGAGCCACAGCTACTGAGCCCTCACGCCACAACTACTGAGCCCACGTGCCTAGAGCCCATGCTCCACAACAAGAGAAGCCACCGTAAGGAGAAGCCCGTGCATGGCAACGAAGAGTAACCCCCGCTCAGCCGCAACTAGAGAAAGCCCACGCGCAGCAACGAAGACCCAACGCAGCCAAAAATAAAATTAATTAATTAATTAAAAAAAAAAAGTATAAGGAAAACCACACCAAGGCTCATCATAGTCAAACTGCTGAAAACCAAAATTAAAGAGAATATCTTAAGCACAGTCAGAGAAAAAGAACACATACATTTAAGAATCCAAAAATAAGAATGATGGCTGACATCTAATAAAAAAAAAGTAGAATCCAGAAGACATTGGAATGGCTTTTTAAAATGCTGAAAGAAAAAAATCATTCAAAACGCATACTTCAAAAATGAGAAAACAGGGCTTCCCTGGTGGTGCAGTAGTTGAGAGTCCGCCTGCTGATGCAGGGGACACGGGTTCGTGCCCCGGTGCAGGAAGATCCCACATGCCATGGAGGGGCTGGGCCCGTGAGCCATGGCCACTGAGCCTGCGCGTCCAGAGCCTGTGCTCCGCAACCGGAGAGGCCACAGCAGTGAGAGGCCTACGTACCGCAAAAAAAAAAAAAAAAAAAGAAACAAAATGAAAAAACAGTTAAAGACATTTTCCCACATAAAAAAGCTGAGAGAACTTGGCTGTAGTAGACTTTTATTACAAGAAATCATGAAGTTCTCAGGCTAAAGGGAAATGATTTTTACAGGAAGCACAATTTTCCCTCATTATTATGGTATGATTAGCATCTTTGCATATACTTATTTGTCTGGACTGCTGGATATTTTCCTAGGATTTATACTCTAAAGTGGAATTACTAAGGACAAAGAATATGATTAGAAATGTTATGTTACAACAACAGGAACTACTAGTAAGCTGATCTATCTCTTTGCCAATTTTTCCTCAGTACAGTCAGGGCTAATGTCAGTCTGAACTCACTGTGCGTTATAAGTTTAAGGAAGCTTATAATTGCAAATAAAGTGTATCCGTCTTATTTCCTTTACCACTTCAGAAAAGTCTTCAACTTAGCAGGCAGGTACAGACAACACTTTAAGACGATGGTCCTCGACTCCCTTTGCACATCAGCATTGCCTATTTCATAGGAATATGATTAATTCTTAATACATGAATGTTTTAATGTGAATTAATATGAGTTCAGTTTAATATGAATCCTCAGGGACAGTCATGGGCATCTATATATCTATATTTTAAAAAATTCTCAGCTGGGCTTCCCTGGTGGCGCAGTGGTTGGGAATTCACCTGCCGATGCAGGGGACACGGGTTCATGCCCCGGTCCGGGAAGATCCCACATACTGCGGAGAGGCTGGGTCCGTGAGCCATGGCCGCAGAGCCTGCGCGTCCGGAGCTTGTGCTCCACAACGGGAGAGGCCACAACAGTGAGAGGCCCGCATACCGCAAAAAAAAAAAATTCTCAGCTAATTCCAATGTGTAGCCAGGCTTAAAGGACCACTGTTCTAAAATTTTAAAATGTTTGGTCAGTGTCTAGTAGCCAATGAATTTTAGCTGTTGACCTGTTAAGTACCTTTGATCTTTGCTTTCTTAGGACTTGGATTTACTTCTGATCATGGTTATACTTCAAAACTAGGGTTGATGGATAAACTATAAGATGCTCAGTTCAATTTGAATTTCAAATAAACAGCCAATAATTTTTTAGAGAAAGTAAGTCCCATGTATTGCAGGTGACATGCTTATCCTAAAAATTATTGGTTGTTTATCTGAAATTCAAATTTAACTGGATATTTTATATTTTTATTTGCTAGATCTGGCTGCACTTATCATAGTTATACTTCAGGATAAAACCTGATTTTCTGTGGCATTCCCCTGCTCTTACCGAGGACTGGTGTTGGGACTCTCTGTTTTCTGAAGAGGTTTGTGTTTATAATAAGTTTTAGCTTCAGATTCTCTCTGCCCAGGACAGAAAACTACATTCATCAGCCTTCTGAAATCAGTCCACAAAGAAACTTTCAACACACTCCATGAGGTCTTGGTGGCCCCTTGGCTTGTCCTAATGTCTGTTGTGGGAAGCTTTTACTTGGTGGAGGAGAGGGTTCCTAATGGCCATAAGGTATGCAATCCCCTCTTTAGACACAGAGAAAGAATCTTCTAGCACTTCTGCCTGCCAGTGAACAGAACATGTGCTATGGAGTAGGCTTTTGTTCAGACAGCAGTCCCCGGAACCCGTTAGCTATGAGTAGGTAAGGGGAGCTGATGCCCATTACCCCAGGAAAAGGGTACAACAGGGCATGTTGTTTGTTTTGCTTTGTTTTTGAGTGTGTGTGTGCGTGTTTAGAAAATGCTTCTTTTCCCTCTAGTAGTAAATCGCAGAGGGGGTAGACCAAATTGTACAAGCTGCCCCGGGGTAGGCGGGGGGTGGTGGGGCTCCTGTGTGTAGGGTATTTAGACCTTAAGTTCAGTGGCTCCCTGAAACTTGAAGTTAGGGGGAGCTGGTGAGGTCAAATGACACGGCCCTGCCCACGGCATTCTGGTAGGGAAGAACCCCAAGGGATCCAAAAAGAGACCAACCAGAAAGGAAAGGGGAGTCTGGAAGCCCTGTTGGATTCAGAGGCCCCCACCCCCAGAGTGATTTGATGAATGATAGCTAAGTGCGTGGCTGAGAACTACAGAAGTGAAGTCTCAGAGCCAGTAAGAGCATGCCACCAGCGGACCCAACCTTGTAGGATTGACTTTCAATAGCGACACCTTGTGGCGGCCTCTAGCAATGACAGCAGAGAGCTGAGCTTTTTTCCTTGTCCACCTAAGTGCCAGGAAGCAGCACCCAAGGGGTAGGATTCTTAGTGCAGGGGAGGAGGGAGGGCTCCAGAGGGAGAGCCTGGACTTCCGGTAGAGAAGGGTAGGCGGGTGCTTAGGCAGTTATGGCCGGTGGTATACTGGGTCCACATCCTAGTTCTGCCTCTGTGAGGAGTTGGCCAGTTACTGCATCTCTTTCTGCCACAGTTTCTTTATCCGCAGAACGAGGATGATAATAGTACCTGTCTCCTGAGGTTGCTTTGAGGGTTAAATGAGTTAGTGCATTTAACTAATGCTAGAATAGTGCCTGGCACGTCGTGAGTGCTCAGGAAATTGTGCAGGCTGATGATATTGTTGTTAGGAGAGATACAAAGAGATGAGCTGACGCCGTAACAAGCTCAGAGGCAGAAGCCTTGATCCTCGCTTCGCAGATGATGCAGCTGACGCTCAGAGAACGAAAGTGACTTGTTCAAGAGCCTGTCGCATGATTTGATGGAACTCTGGTCCTCTGACCTGACCTGTGTTTCCTGAAAGCTTGAAATTACCTACCCTAAACACCAGGTCTCTGTGATTCTTCAGGCATGATTGGAGTCAGATCCAAAGCTATTTTAATGGCAAATGAACCTGAAGCTGAAGTGAACCACACAGAAGAAAAAAAGCCCCGTTTATATCACCTCTGATTTTTTTTTTCCTTGATCCATTGTTTCTATTCCATCTTCAGTGCTTCTGCCTTAGTGTAACCCTCCTCTCTCACCTGGACGCTGTAGTCATCTCCTAACTGGTTTTCCTCCTCCTGGCCCTTCTCCCCTCCACACATCCAGAAGGGTGGTCTTTCTAAACTGTACGCCCCTCTCGAGGCTTCCAGTGTCTGCTCACCTCCTCTGAGACTGTCCAGACTGTTGAATTGTGTGCAATGACACCCCAGTCTCCTCAGCTTCTTTTCCTGCCGCTGTCGCAAGAGCAGGTTCTCCTTCTTTCTGTAACCAAAGCATTTGGACCCTTCTGCAGTACCACTCACTGTGTTACATTTTCACTGTTGTTTGCACTCAGTGCTTCCAGGAGCCTGCGAATTCATTGATGGCAGAGATCATATCTTATCTGCTGGTGTCCCTCAGTGACGGGCACGGCACCAGGTTAGGAAGTGTTGATGAACGGGACACATCACCCGTGGGCTCATTTAGGATACAGAGGTGGCCACTCCATGAGTTTAGGGTCAAATGCAACTCTTCAGTACATCATGAGTAGTATGAAAAGGTTGGGAAGAAAATAAGTGACCCTTATATACTATATTGATGTGCCGATTCTATATATTTTAAGAAACCTAAAACTTTGCAGTTTGGTCTATATAAGAGCTCTCTAGTCAACAAGCAAAACAAACAAAAAATCTATCATTGCCAGAATTTATTGAGGTACTTGGTGGTGATATCAGCAACAGTTCAAGTTGGAAAGCTTAGGCAGGTCCCGAATGGCAGTGAGAAGCCAGAACCCTGGGGTACTCTGAGGGTTTCTCTGGGCATGCTGGGGTGCCCACAGCAACCCGGCACGTCTGCTAACCAGACTACCTGGCTTCAATCCAAGCTTAGTTGCACCGGCTGTGTGACTTTGGACAACGTCCTCAGCCTCTCTGCGACACTTTACTTAGCTATAAAATGGGGATAATAATAGCACCCCTCATAGTGTTATTGTGAGGTGTTAATATCTACAAAGTTCTCAGAACAATGTCTGGCAAGTAGTAAGCGCTACACACGTTAGCTCTTATCACTGCCAACCCGGGAAGCTCAGTGCTGTTTTTCTGAAAACTGGGTACCGTAAGATCAGACCTGTCCCCTGAGTAGACTAGTTCATGAGTAAATGTGCCCCCTTTTCTGTGTCTGTCCCTTGCCTCACCACCTTTGCTTCTCGTCGTGTAGCTGAGAGTGCTTTGGGTTTTAAGACAGGAGGGGACCCTGGTTGTCGCCTATCAACTGTGTGAACTTGAGCAGTTCTTTCGTCTCTTGGGGCCCAGGGTCCTCTGTTAAATGAGATGGCTGGACTAAGGTGATTGCTAAGGATCTTCCAGCTTGGGATTCTTTGATGCTTCAGCTCTTCCCCCCACTGCTGCCTCAGAGCTGACCATTCATCAACCCCTTAAAGAGAGTGGCAGGGGGGCCCCCCCATCTGCTGTGGCCGAGGGAGCCTCAAGAGCGCCAGGCTCCACATCACACCGTAGAGATGTGATCCCAGATGCTCAGCCTGTGGGTCCTGCCTCCCAATCTGGGTCCTGCTGATGCAGAGGATCCAAGGGTTCCTAATGCGTTAGGTGATGATCACTCCTTGGGTGTCCAGTGTGGGATTAGGGGGATCTCGTCCAGTTGCCAGTTAAGCAACATTTCAGCAAGACTAACGTTGCTTAACTGGTAACTGATGGCAGCCCATACGGGACTGAGACTGGCCTCTTGCTTGACGTGCGCTCCTCAGATGTATAGCACAGGGCTGGGTGCACGGTAAATGTTCACTAAATAGTTTTGAATGATGGTAATAAGCCAGTGGTAGGATGTGGCTGCTGAGAAACCTAATGTCATCTCAGGCCACATTAATAGAAGCATGTTAAGTAAAATGAGGGAGATGATAACCTCACTGTTGCATGCTGTAGAGACCTTATCTGTCGAACTGAGTTTCGTTTTGATTACCCCCTAAGGCTCCATGAGAGCTGGTGCTTGCCTTTTTTGCTACTGTATTGCCAATGAGAGCATTGCACCTGTCAGATACCAGGCTTGCAATAAATCTGTTCCCTGCCGGACAGGGGGAGATCTTGTTCTCCTTCAGGATTGCAAGGAGGGTTGTGGGCCTCATGAAGAGCAGCAGAAGTAACCCACCTACACAGCAAACCCTGAGAATCTTCCCCAAATATCCGAGTAATGCACATCTGTGTTTTCTCCTGCCTAGCTAACATCCATTCCCCCTTTTAGTCACAGTATCCTGACTTTATTTGGGGAATCCCATTGAGGACAACCCTCTGGGGCTAGTTGATTCCGTTGAGTATAGCCTTGGTGGGACCATTTCTCAAGGAGCCCTGGGCTCCCCGTCTCAGAGTGACACACAACTCGGGCTAGGTTTTTCCAGAGTGGTGGCTCTCACAGCATGGATTCCAGACCAGCAGCACCAGCCCTGCTTAGGAGCTTATTAGACATGCAAAATTCTGGAGTCCTACCTCAGAATCAGACACTTTGGGTGTAGAGCCCAGCAATCTGTGTTTTAGCAAGCCCTGCAGGGCGTCCTGATGTTAAAGTGGGTCTTATCGTTATCTGAGGGTTGACTCTTGATTCCACCCAAACGCTGAAATCAGTTGGCACCGTGTTTTCCACTGGTGGGGAGCGGGGTGTAGGGGCTTGGGGGTGTGTGACCCTCAACACACTGCCCAAAGGCAGAAACAGAGACCCAGATGTGGAGGACAAACGTATGGACACCTAGAGGGGAAAGCGGCGGGGGGCGGTGGTGGTGGGATGAACTGGGAGATTGGGATTGACATACATACACTGATGTGGATAAAATGGATGACTAATAAGAACCTGCTGTATAAAAGATAAATTTAAAAAAAGACACTGCCCAGGGGTGTTTGCTCCTAAGATCTCTGGAACCTGTCCTGTCAGGGACTCAAGTCTTCAGATTTTCTTCAGTTCTATGAGCTTCCCCATCACCAAATAAGTTCTTTAATTTCTTTCTTTTTTTAAAAAAAAAATGTGCTTCTAGTTAGCTGGAGTCAATTTCTGTTTCTTAGAATCAAAGAGCCCACTGACACTGGATGGGAAAGATTTGGTCAGATGACTCATGGGTCCCTTCCAGCCTGGCACATGCTGAATGAATGAGTCAATAAATGACGGATTGATGGAACTGAACCAGATCTCCTCAAGTCTGAGCTCCAAGAGAAAGTAAAATTAGGGCGGGGGAAAAAAAAAAAAAGAAGGTGAAGAGTGTGAGTCGGTACAGATTCCAGCCAGAATCAGAAGCGTCTTGCCTAGACCAGGATTTTCAAAAAAGCACTGGGAAACCTGCCCCAGCGAGAGCTTCTTTGTGGACTGGCCGGTGACCTTAGGAAAGTCGTGTAACCTCCCTAGGTCCCGTTTTTCTCTCTCTGAAGGAGAGGATTATACTGTGCTCTTTGCTCATCCCTCTTCTGTAGCTAAATTAAAATGCCTGTGTGACTAAGAGCAGCCTTGGGGAGGCCCACGTGGATGCTGCCTGTTGGGCTGTGAGCGATTTGACGAAGCAGTCTCCATCTTGGTAACCGGGGCCAGATGCTTCAGTGCAGACCCTGCTGACTCATCAACAGCCCCACCTTCCCGAGGGCTGGGCTGGGGTCAGCTCTGAGCTAGTACCATCTGCCTTCCCAGAAGTGCCCTGCTGGGGTGGTGCGGTGGAGTGTAGGCAGGAGGAATAGATATTTAGGGAGAGCACACAGGGGTTCTGAAGGATGGGGAATTTTTGTAGCTGGTGTGAAAATTTATTGGAAGTGAGACTTTTCTAAGGAGAAATTGGATAAATGAGTGTCTACACATGGAATTCAGAAGGGTTGTGAAACTCACATACATTTGGAACAGGAAGTGTTCAAAAGCGCCAGTTCACGATGTATTCATGGCTGTTTGGGGGCCGTCTCGGGCCTGGAGAACCAACCAAAGTCAGGAACCTGACAGCACTGGGGTTTGGAAGGATGGGCTAACAGCTCTCCTATCTTTGTGCCCTTTGGTGCTCCGTCTGCCTCTCTCAGCTTTGCCTCTCTGTCATTCTTCCTGGCCTCCCAGCCTTCTGGTTTCAGCTTCTTGTTTCTGCATGCTGCCTTCTCTGCAAGAACCCATTTTGGTTGCGAATGACTGACACCCAATCATAACAACTTGGGGACACAGAGAGGCTTTATTGGCTCTTGGAATCAAGTCCTAAATTTGAACAACCAAATCTTCCAAAGGGGAGGATGCAGCTAGACTTCAGGAATGGCGGGAACCAGGGCTTGAATCTGTTGGCAGTCTCATCGTTGCTTTTCTCTGTGTGATGGTTTCACTGTCTCTCAACACTGACTAGCTTCTGCCACGTTGTGCGTGGGAGATATGGCTGCCAACAGGGCCCTTGGCTCCTCTTTTGCAGTTCCCACTACTGGAGAGGGGCAGCTTTTACTTTCTGGATCCCAAGTTGAATTAAATAGGAAACTCAATTGACTAAAAATCATAGCTTAAAATCATGACTGTCCTAGCTCTGCCAGTGACCACTGTGTGACCTTGCAAAATTTACTTTGCCTCTCTGAACAGCAGTTTTCTTATCTGAGAAACGGGGATGAACACAGTTCCCAGATCAGAGGCAGTTATCGCCTAGTAGTTGGGAGTAGAGAGGCTCTGGGGCCAGACTGCCCTGCTCCAATCCTAGTTTTCCTACTTAGAAGCAGTGTGACCTTGGGCTGGTCCCTCAACCTCTGGGTGCCCTAGCTTCCTCATCTCTAAATAGAGACAATAATAGCACTTACTCATGGGGATGTTTGAGGATTAAATGAGTTCGTGCACCTAAAGAATGTAGAGTAATGAGTGCATCTCCCAAGCCGTCAGTGCTGCCATCTGTTCCTTGCTGCCTCCCTCCCTAGCTCTTGATGACATTTTAGCAGGGTCTCTCCATGGCTGCTGCTTAAGTGGAATAGACGGTGACTGGTGAGCCATCCTCTCCTCCGCTGGTTGCCACTCTACTCCTTTCTCTGCTACTCAAGAACATGAGTAGGAACCAAGATGTTCTTACAGGAATAAATTTGAATCTCTTCTAATTAACATTTTAAAAGTAATCATTCTTGAGCCTTGGTTCCCTATTATTTTTATTTATTTATTTTTTTTGCGGTACGCGGGCCTCTCACTGTTGTGGCCTCTCCAGTTGCGGAACACAGGCTCCTGACGCGCAGGCTCAGCAGCCATGGCTCACGGGCCCAGCCGCTCCGCGGTATGTGGGATCTTCCCGGACCGGGGCACGAACCCGTGTCCCCTGCATCGGCAGACGGACTCTCAACCACTGCGCCACCCGGGAAGCCCTCCCTATTATTAACGGATTGCTTTTAAGGATGGATTCTGAGCACTGTGTCAAGTGCTCCACATCCATTATTTAATTTAATTGTAACAACAACACAGCAAGGCAGGTGTTCTTAGCTCTCTTTTACAGATTCAGAAAATGCACCTCAGAGAAGAACAGTAACTTGCTAGGCGTCACACGTCTGGCTTAACGGAGAAGCTGAGATTCAAACCTCCTTGTCCAGCTCCAAAGCCCATGCGTATGCTCAGCTCCTGTCTTAGACGCACCTTCTGCTGGAGGCTGAGCCAAGCCCTCCCATCTGCCTGTCTCTCCTCTCTACTCTGAGTCGCAGTCCTTGTTTGCACATAAGCTGATCCTCTGCTGGCTAGGGCTTTGTCTTGTTCACCTTTGCCCTCCTTTGGCCTGACAGCTTTCCCCAACTAGATGATAGACGTTGTGTGCCGTACGTTGTGCCTTCAATCTCCATCCCCCTCACATCCCTCGCAGAGGTCAGGGGGCATGGCAAGGGCTCTGAAAAAGCCCCCCGACTCTGGAGACTTGGGTGGAGGAGGCAGAGGAAAAGGAGCGTGTCAGTCCCGCTCCCCTCCAGGCGATGGCGCCAGTCTGCAGGCCAGGCCTGGTCCCGGAGCCGCTGTCCCTGGCTTGGAGCGGGCAGCACAGCCCCAAGCCTCCTCAGGGTCCCCATCTGGAGAAGCACCAGTTATTGGCATTATCCATGGGATGAGCGGCAAGGAGAGAGACCCAGGGGAGCAGCAAGACAGTAGCATGGAGTGCGACCCTTCGTGAGCCCCGCCCTAAAGTGCAGCGAGGGCTCAGGGCTCCTGCTTTCTTGGGGACAGCCAGGATGGCTGTGCAGCCCCAGCCCTGCAGTACTCGGGGAGCTAGGCCACTCTGGCCTGGGCGTCAGGACTTTTCTAAGCCTGAGATGCTCTGAGCACAGCCTGCACCCTGAACGCAGATAGTAAGAAATAATAACTGAGGCATATCCCAGCCCGGGGCTGGGGATGTGCAGAGGGTGGGATGGGGGGAGGACCCTTGGACCCAGGCCCCCAATCACAAAGGGCCACAGATTAGGCTTGAGACATAACCTCCAAATCAGAGCATGTGTGCGATGAGGGAGCTCCCCTGACAGGGTACATGACAGGCCAAAACAAGTCCAGTTGTTAAATATGAACACTGACGATGGACCATCATTTTTGTAAGGGAGTTATCACAAGTCTTCATGTTTGTGCATGCCAGAGGCCTCAGAATGGAAGAGGCCTGGGCCTCCACCCACCTCTCAGAGCCCAGGGCGCTCAGTGTCCCCTCCCCTGCTTTCGTTCTGCATAGGCAAACCTGAGGCCCTGGGCCCTTGCCCGATTGGTCTTCCCTCACAAGGCAGGAGGGAACTATGTAACTCCAAGGTCCCCTGTATCTCTATTTCCTTAAAAAATAAAATGCAGAACCCTTCTCAGAGATGTGGGGCTTCTGAGAGTCACCTAAGTTAGGACTACTATTCATCCATTCACTCATTCGGGAATGACTGGTCACTGCCATGTGCTAGGCCCCCTGTCAGGGGCTGAACCCGACAGATACTGCTTCAGTGGGATCTGAGGTTTAGTGGGGGAAACAGACAATTGAGAAGGCAATCGCCACATGGTATGAGAAGTGCTCCAATGGGGGAAGTACACGTGGAACATCAAGGAGAGCTTCCTGGAGGAAGAGACACCTAAGGTGAGGGGAAATTAGCCACGCTTGAGAAGTGAGGAGTGGAGTTGGACACAGGACTTCAGAGCCTCCTTGTTTAGCTGGGGCAAGGCCTGCCTCTTTCTCCTCCCTTCTTGGCCACTCTCATTGCAGGGACCCATGACCTGAGATGGCAGGAAGTCTGTTTCCATCTGTCCATGTCACTGCAGTGTCTTGTGCAGAAGGGTCAAGAATCTTATAAAAGCTGTCAGCCCTCTCCACAGGAAACATACATCCCTATGAGTCCACCCCCAACTCGGCGCACACTGCAGGGGTCCACGGTGCACACGCTATGAAGGTAGGAGATAGTAATAGCTACCAGTAATAACAATAGCTACCACTTATCACGCTTGCCATGCCAGCTTGGACTTTCCATACATGAACCATGCACGTGGGTTATATGTGTGAGCCTTTGTGAGCCATCTACATATGGAAGAGCGCGTGGCTACTGAGGGGAGGGGACGAACGCTGTCATGGGCCCCCCAGACCTAGCTGAGCCCCAAAGCAACCTCAGGCCTCCTGTGCAAACCTGGACTGAGTTCATGTCCTCTCTGGTCCTCAGTGTTTGTCAGTGAGGAGGCTGGGCCAGACCACCCCTAAGGGTCTATCCAGCGAAACAGTCTGCAGAGATGCAGAGGTCAGAGAAAAAAAGGAGGAGAGCAAGGTTAGTGATGACGGGGGAAGATGGGGACCTGGTCCAAAATCTGACTCCCTAAGGGACCCAAATCCCACTAATCCTCTTCAGCAATGATTCTCAGCCCCAGGGAGAGTGTGGTCCTTAGTGACAGTGACTCAAAATCACTGAGGGCCTTTTGCAAACGAGCACACTCTCCACCACTCCATGGTAGGGATGCTCCTTCTTGGGGGGTCAGCCGCAGGTATCACAAACAATAAAGGTGGACTCCAGCCCCAGGCTCTGTGAAATCCTGGAAGGACCCTTAAATCTAATCGAAAACCTTGCTGAACACCTTGCCTGCCCAAACCTAGGTCTGGTGACCATTGTTCACTGTTTGCAATGTTATTAATATTCACAAAATGCCCCACAATCCTCCCCACCCCCAATTTCATCTTCCTTCCCTTTGCAATATTTCCCATCTCCTGCCCTTCTCCCCGACCCAAGGCAAGTAAAAATAAGAGCCTTCATTTAACAAGCACCCACTGTGCGCCAGGCACTGTGTTAAGTGCGCATCGTCTCATTGAAGGGCTCTGTGAGGCTGTGTCATCATCATCACGGTAGTCTGAGACACAGGAAGTTTAAGTAGCTGGTCTGAGGTCACACTTAAGGAGTGGCAGAGCCCAGATGCAAAGCCAGGGCTGGAAGACTCTACTGGAGAGATTTCTGTTTGGTTTTTACTGTCCTTTGTGTTGATCTGACATGGCTAGTGTTCTGCTTCTGACTTAAGGTTGGTGGTGATGTCTTCCCCAGGAGACTGGACAGTCCACATTTTGTTCCTCTTGTGCTTGCCCTTCTGCCTAATAAAGCTGGGGGAGCCCAAACGTCCCCAAGAGAACCACAGGCAAGTCAACTGCTTGTAGCCTCCACCTTTGGCTCAGGGCCAGCCCCTCCCAGGCACAGCAGGACTCAGACCTTGGGATGAAGGAGACTGAGAACAGTGGGTGGAAATGGAAGCGTTTCTTCCTGTTGGCATCGTTCCCTGGGTGTGGGGAGGACTGAGGAGGAAAGGTAGGAGGGGAAGGAGTGTGTCCTCCGAGCATCAGACTAGCTCAGCGAGCTTGTCTGTGTCTTCTCTAGGCCCATAATGATGGCCCTGTACCTGTCAGACAAGAGAGAGGCCCAGCGACACCCAGGGAGCAGGTGTTCCTGGGGCCATGGAGTCCTTACCTTCCTTTTGGGGATCCTTCCTATCTTGATCAAGGCTCATCTTTTAGGAAGGGAGTGATAGCCCATTCACGACACAGAAGAAGTGGCAGTCAATGCCCAACAGCTCGCTGCTCCCCAGGGGTGCTGAGGGGCAAGGGGGAGTTGCATTTCAACTCTAAAGGGAATGGCCTCCAGGGGTGGAATATCAAGTGTCAGTGAGTGGCTTGGGGGAGGGTTATCCTGCGGCTGAACGCTCTTGCTGCTGATGTTCTCAAAATATGTTTATTTAGGGCTTCCCTGGTGGCACAGTGGTTGAGAGTCCGCCTGCCGATGCAGGGGACACGGGTTCGTGCCCCGGTCCGGGAAGGTCCCACGTGCTGCAGAGCGGCTGGGCCCGTGAGCCATGGCCGCTGAGCCTACGTGTCCGGAGCCTGTGCTCCGCAACGGGAGAGGCCACAACAGTGAGAGGCCCATGTACCGCAAAAAAAAAAAAAAAATATATATATATATATATATATATATATATGTATATGTATGTGTGTGTGTGTGTGATTATTTAGCTTTTAGGTTTAATTTACAAATGCCTACCTTCAGGCCCATACTCAATGGATTCTCACCAGACTCTCCCAATCTCCTTGATCACTGACTTCTGGTATCCCTGTGCTCTGGAAACCCCTCCCTGGCTCCTCCACGGGTGTCTCCATTAGCAAGTAAGATCCCCATCCAAATCTCCATTGTTGGGGGCTTGGTTCTGGGGGCCACCCAGTCCGAGATCCCAGGCCCAACAGGGACAGAGGGGTGTGACTTGGGGAGACCACGACCACTGCCCTTTTCTGATGTCAGCCCCAAAGCCTTGGTTTCATCCCTAGTAGGTTGTCTGTAGTATGAACCACACCTCCAGGTCATCAGAACACCTTCTGCTTGGCAATCCACACAGGCAGTGTGCTCCAGTGGAAAGAGCACTGAGCTCAGAGTAAGGAAACCTGGGTTTGAGTCTCATCCCTGTCCACCATCTTTCTATCATGTGACCTTGAACAAGTTCTTTTACATTTTGGGCTCTCAGTTTCTGCTCTTGACCCACTTTGAGAGAATCAAATGAGATAATAAAAGTAAAAGTACTTTCAAACTGAATAGGGCTTATGTGGGCTAGGATGCTTTCACTGACCAAGTAAAAGGAAGCAAAATTCAAACTGGCTTACATAATAAAGGAGATATATTGGCTCCTATAATTGGGAAGCCCAAAGACTGGGCGGGTGTTGGCACCATGGCTTCTCTGTGCTTCTCTCAGCTCTGTCCTCCCCCTGGTGCTGGCTTCATCCTGAGGCTCAGACTGAGGTGGCTGCAGGAAGCCTTGTTCTCACTACAGCCACAGATAAAGAGATCCTTGAGGAGGGAAAAGTTTCCCCAAGTCATCCACCACCTGCCCTTGTAGATCCCAGGTCTGAATGGGGTCATGTGCCTGTAATGGTCTCTAGGGAGGCCCCCCAGCAAGTAGCACTCCTTATCTCCATCTGAGTCATTCAAATTTTGATACATAAAACAAAAGAGTGGGACTTCCCTGGTGGTGCAGTGGTTAAGAATCCGCCTGCCAATGCAGGGGACACGGGTTCGAGCCCTGGTCCAGGAAGATCCCACATGCTGCGGAGCAGCTAAGCCCATGCGCCACAACTACTGAGCCTGCGCTCTAGAGCCCATGAGCCACAACTATTGAGCATATGTGCCACAACTACTGAAGCCCACACGCCTAGAGCCTACTCCGTAATGAGAAGCCAATGCAATGAGAAACCCGAGCACTGCAATGAAGAGTAGCCCCTGCTCGACATAACTAGAGAAAGCCTGCGCGCAGCAATGAAGTCCCAACACAGCCATAAATAAATAAACAAATAAATAAATAAAATAAATCATCCTTCTTAAAAAAAAAAGAACAAACAAACAAAAAAACCAAAAGAGTAAAATGCTACCGTTAGTCCTGTATTCTTGGAGGCTATAACCTAGTGTAAGAGCATAGCGGACCTGCTTCCAGAAAGCTGCTGTGCCCTTCGCTGGGATTCCCAGGTCATGGCTGAAGCTCCAGTAGCCATATTGTGGCCTTGAGGGTAGAAGCCACCTTCCAAGGATGGCAGAACAGAAGGACTGAAGGAGCCTGAGCCTCTGATCATTTCAAGGAACTGCCACACCAGCTTGAGCTGTCTGTCTCTGACTTCTTTTATGTAGAAGAATAAAACATTAGTCTATTTAAGCCACTGGGCTTAAAAAACTACGTACCCCTGTGCACATTTTTAAGTTGACATCCAGAATTTTTGATACATTTAAATAGTTGCAAAGGATGTAATTCTGACTTATTGAAACTGTTAACATTCTAAAACTGTCACATCACTTTAAAATGTATTTAAAGACATTAAATTTCATAGTAATCTGATATCATCATCTATTTAAAAATACATGAACAAACTCTATGTGTCTTACAGAATTTCCTTCTAACATATTTTTTATGCTTGAAAGTCTTATAGATTACATCTTGTGTCTCTGCAATAAAAGTAAACACACACACGAATTAAAATTTTTTAATTTCTTGTGATCATATATCTCCAAAGATTGAATATGTGTCCTGGATTGAGCCATATTATAAATTTTTAAATTAATTAATTAATTTATGGCTGCATCGGGTCTTCGTTGCTGTGCACGGGCTTTCTCTAGCTGCGGTGAGCGGGGGGCTACTCGTCGTTGCGGTGCACGGGCTTCTCATTGCGGTGGCTTCTTCTGTTGCAGAGCACAGACTCTAGGTGCGTGGGCTTCAGTAGTTGTTATTACAATATTAATGAATATACAATTGAGCAAAACAGTATTAGTGGGACTTCCCTGGTGGCGCAGTGGTTAAGAATCCGCTTGCCAACGCAAGGGACATGGGTTTGATCCCTGGTCTGGGAAGCTCCCACATGCTGTGGAGCAACTAAGCCCGCGCACCACACTACTGAGCTTGCGTGCCTCAACTAGAGAGCCTGTGTGTCACAAACTGCAGAGCCCATGCGCCCTGAAGCCTGCATGCCACAACCAGAGAGAGAAAACCCGCACACCACAACTAGAGAGAAGCCCACGTGTTGCAAGAAAGATCCCGCATGCCTCAACAAAGATCTCACGTGCCGCAAGTAAGACCTGATGCAGCCAAAAATAAATAAATAAATAATAAGTAAATCTTAATAAAAAGAGGTAAGCACTAGGAAGCTTTGCTCACATAAGCAAGTAAATAGGAATGGACATATTTTATTATAAAGTTGTCATATATATAATTCTTTGAACTTTTTATGAGTTACATGCTTAAAAATCACTTGATATATCATCAAAAACCATTTTTAACATTACGTCAGCTAATGGTTTGACTAAGTCCTCAAGTTTTGTTGAAAGCGAAGAATTAGGAATCATTGATTTGCAAAGGATTTGCAACCCAATCATTAGAGTAATTCATGTTCTCAATTCCTGGGAATTATATCAAAAAGGCTATGTACCAAGACCTATCAAATGACTATAAATTACTGTCTCATTCCTTTACAGAGGGACATTTGTTTAAACTGATATTCACAAAAAGAGCTGGGAAATATCCAAACATAAATTTCAGTTTACCTTTATCATCATAATATTTTTGATGAAATGCTTTTGTCTCCGTGAAAGCTTTAAACATATTTTCATCTAAACCTTGGAAAAAGTTCATCAGATATCCTAGGTGGCAAAGCTAGTTCTCATTGCCAAACCAATTAACCAAGTCAAGTTTACTTATTTTGAAATATGACACACATTCAGAGAAGTTCACTACATAAAACTTTATGGGTCAATAAACAACAAACAAGCAAACACACGTAATTATTGCTCGTTGCCAGCATCCTGGAAGCCCAGCTCATGCTTCTTCCGACTCACACTGCCCTCCTTTTGTCCTAGAGGATTCCACTATCCTGACTTTATGGTAATCATGCTTTTCTTTTTTATAATTTTTCCATGTACATACTCACCCTTGAACAATACAATATTGCTTAATTCTGATTTTTTATAAATAGAACCTTACTGTATGTTTTTTAAAAATGTGTGTCTTAACATTATGTTTGAGAAATTCATGCGTATATTTATATGCAGTGGTGGTCTGCTACATTTTCATTTTGGTATAGTTGTCCATCGTACGAAGTTATCACAATATATTTATCCATTCTGCTGTTAATGAACATTTGAGTAATTTCCATTTGGGGATTACGAGAATCGTGTTTCTATGAATAGGCATTTTGTTCCACCTGGGAATAGAATTGCTGAGTTCTAGCGTGTATGCCTATCTTCAATCACAGTATGTAGTGCCAACCTGTTTTCCAAAGTGGTCGCACCAGAGTTATCCCCCTACCCTCATTATGAGAGTTCCTGTTGCTTCACATCCTCACCCACACGTGGATTCCTTGGTTCAAGCCGTACACATTCGTACATTTTTGTATCTCTTGTATGTTTGTCATTCTTTGTACTTTTGTACTTCTTGTACATTCTGATGGGTATATAGTGATGTCACACAGTGATTTTAATTTGCATCTCTCTGATATTGAATGGGGCTGAGCTCCTCCTGTGAATTTCTTGTTCAAGACTCTTGCCATTTTTCTACTGGAATGTTTGTTTCTTGCCGTTTTGTACGAGTACTTTTTGTATTTTGGATATGATCCCATCATCAGTTGTATGTGTTGCAAAGGTCTTCTCCCTCTCGGTGGTGGTTTGCCTTTCCAACTTTTTTTTTTTTTTTTTTTTTTTTTTTGCGGTACGCGGCCCTCTCACTGTTGCAGCCTCTCCCGTTGCGGAGCACAGGCTCCGGACGCGCAGGCTCAGCGGCCATGGCTCATGCGCCCAGCCGCTCCGCGGCACGAACCTGTGTCCCCTGCATCAGCAGGCGGACTCTCAATCATTGCGCCACTAGGGAAGCCCCTTTCCAACTTTTAAATGGTTGTTTTTGGTGAAAATGTTCTTAATTTAACGGGGTCTGAATAGCGATCTTTCCCTTATTTGTTACTGCTTTTCGTGTCCCGATAAGGAAATTTTCTCCTACACTGGATCCATGAAGAAAGTCTCCCATATTATCTTCTAGAAGCTTTATTGTTTTCTTTTACATTCAGGTATAGAATACACCTGGAGTTGATTTTTGTATGAAGTGTGAAGTAAGTGTTGTTTAACACCCCCCTCCTGTACAGATATCCAATATTCCAGTTTTATTTATCAAAATATTGTCCCTTTCCCACTCTTTTATAGAGCCGCATTTGTTAAATTGTGTGTGTGTGTCTCTGTGTGTATGTGTGTGTGTGTGTGCACATTGCAAGGTATATGGATTCTCTGTTCTATTCTTTGGATCTATTTGTTCAAACCTGTGTCAAAACACTGTTTTAATTACTGTGCTTTTATAACAAATCTTGATGTTAAATAGAGTGTGTTCCCCCAGCTTCTTGAACATCTTGGCTATTGTGTTAATTTAGGTTCTCCAAGAAGGTATTAAAAATTAATAAATAACTTTTATTAAGGGAAATGTTTATATGAGAGAAAATAGGGAGGGAGCTTGCTAAGGTTGGGAGAACTGTCAGACTGTGACACAAGTCTGATTCCAAGTAAAGCGAAGAGAAGATTGGGAGGAATCTTTCTAGGCTACTGTGCAGTCAGAGAAAGTCTTGACCAGGTTATTGGGGATTCCTAGAGCCAAAGGTGTGCCTCAGAAGGGTCCTGTGTCTCCCAAGAACAGGTCTGCTTTGGTATCCCTGAATGCATTCACTGATTGGCTGGGACAAGCCCACTAGAGGTGTGGCCTCAGCACAAACTTGGTGATGAATCTCCAAACAGTAGCTGGGGCCTTTGGTCAATTACTCTCCCTATAGTTGGAGGTCTCTAAGATACAGTCATGACTAATACAGTCTACCCTTGTGGTGGGCAGATCTACTTCTCCAGACAGGTTTAGAAAACAGCTCCTATAAGTTTCCCTATTAAGATTTGATCAAGATTACATTAAATCTGTGGATCAGTTTGGGAAGAATTATCTTTCAAATATAGATCTCCCAATTCATGAACCTGGTATACAGCTTTGTTGATTTGCATCTTCTTGTATTTATCTTTGTAGTGTTTCATCATGTTCTGCAAGGTCTTTTAGTTTGTTAGATTAATTCCTAGATATTTGATTTTTTCCCCTATTTGTTGCTCGTATATACAAATGCAATTGATTCTTGTATATTGATCTTTTATTGAGCAACTTTGCTAACAACTCATTATTAATTCTGACCATTTATTTGCACATTATTTTGGATTTTCTCTATACAATCAAATAATCTGTTCCTAGTTTTTTTAATTTCTTCTCTTTTAATCATTATGCCTCTTATTTCTTCTTCTTGCCTTGTTGCACTGGCTACTTCCTGTACAGTGTTGAATAGAAATGGACATATTTGTCCTGTTCCGAATCTCAAAAGGCCAACTTTCCACATTTTACTAGTAAATTACATTATGTTGTATACTTTTTGTTTACTTCCCCAGATTCATTCTCCACACTTTTCCCTCTGAATTGTGCCCTGGGAGGCAACTTACAGAGAATCAATGGTCTCCACTGCCCTTTCGCTTTAGATTGGTTGTGGCCAATCTAAAGACACTGATGTGAGATAGGGTAGGGAGGGAGGAGAACTGAATTGTGGTATTTATACCCCATACTACCTCACTTCCATGTCATGTAGATTAGGTGTGTCCTACCAAAGGCCACAGCTTAATATCATGTAGCCTTCTCCCTACAGCCACTTTTTCCATTTTATTTATTTATTTATTTATTTTTGCGGTACGTGGGTCTCTCACTGTTGTGGCCTCTCCCGTTGCAGAGCACAGGCTCCAGACGCGCAGGCTCAGCGGCCATGGCTCACGGGCCCAGCCGCTCCGCGGCATGTGGGATCTTCCCAGACCGGGGCACGAACCCATGTCCCCTGAATCGGCAGGCGGACTCTCAACCACTGCGCCACCAGGGAAGCCCCCACTTTTTCCATTTTATAGTAATTGCTCTGTTCTCTTCCCTCTTCAGGTCCTTTCACCCATTTACTAGCCTGGGATGATACATTATCCATTGTTAGTTTGTTTAAATTCTATGCCACCTATGTAAACAGTTACTGTATAAAACACTCTTCAGGACTTCCCTGGCAGTCCAGTGGTTAAGATTCTGTGTTTCCGCTGCAGGGTACACGGGTTCAGTCCCTGGTCAGGGAACTGAGATCCTGCATGCCTCGAGGTGTGGCCAAAAAAAAAACAAAAAAAAAAACACCAACTCTTCAAGTCACCCCATCCGAGGGTGCTGTTTGCTTTCTGCTGGGTGTCCAGAGCAATTGAAGTTTACTGTACATTGTTATGTAGGTTGCCTTTATCAGATAAGGGAGTTTCCTTCTATTTCTTTTTGGCTGAGGTTTTTTTTTTATAATGTGTGAATCGATGTTGGATCTTCTCAAATGCTTCTTATGAATCTATTGAGATAACATGATTTTTATCCTTTTTATTCTTAATGTAGTATATGGCACAATATTAAATCATCTTCGTATTCTTGGAATAAACTCAATGTGGTCATGGTATATTATCCTTTTTATATACTGTTGAAATTAACTTGCTAATATTTTATTAATGAATTTTGCATTAATATAATATTAAATCTCAAGAACAGGATTTGGCCTGTAGTTTTCCTTTCTCATACTGTTTATTGGTCAGTTTTGGTATGAATATTTTATAGGCCTCATAATATGAGTTAGATTATGTTTCTTTTTTTCTAATATCCGGAAAAATGTGTAAAGATCAGTGTTATTTCTTTCTTTTTTAAAATTTTTATTTTGTTGTTGTTGTTTATTTATTTATTTATTGGCCATGCCATGCAGCTTGTGGGATCTTAGTTCCCTGATCAGGGATGGAACCTGGGCCCTCGGCAGTGAAAGCGCGGAGTCATAACCACTGGACCACCAGGGAATTCCCCAGCGTTATTTCTTTTTAAATCGTTAGTTAAACTCTACATGGAAGGCAAATGAACCAGAAAACTAAGCAGTTCAAATGTATTTGCACTTAATAACATAGCCTCAGATAAATAAGTTAAAAATTGACAAAAAGGGAAAAAATGACAGAGACATTACTGTATTTCTCTAATAGATATGGACTTTTAAAGAAAAGCATAGCTGTGAAATCATCATACCCAGCTATACTAACACTAGTTCCTTATTGTCATCTACTACCTTGTCCAATTTAAGCTAATCGTGGTTTGTCTTGGTTTTATCGTCATCTGCCTGAACTTTTCACTTGGTTGGTGAACTAAGTAAGAAGGGGCTACAGTGGGTGCAAACGACCCCTAAGGCTCCATCGTAATACCAGTTGCCTAAATTGGCTAAGGTTCCCCTTCACACGCTGGTCTCAGCCCCTTTTCTTGCCTCTCGACCCTTCACGTGAGTGACACTCCCCCGCAAATGACAACTCTCCTGAGACATGGAAATTCTCACCGGGGGAAGACAGGCGCAGCCCAGCAGGCGTGGGGGAGGAGGAGGACCTGGGAGGATCAGTGGATCTCTCTGCTGGAGACGGGGGCCTCCCTCCACCCCCTCCCCACCCCTAGGAAATCACTGCTCGACCCAGCCTTTCCCAGAGCGTGGACTGAGTGACGCAGATAGTACACAAGATGGTTCTAGATGGGACACAGGCATGGCTCTGATAATAGCGTCTCACAGCGCGAGATAGTTATTCCCCTTTCCACTCTCCTGAGTACTTCTGAACACAATAAGAAGAAAGTCTCGGGCTTCCCTGGTGGCGCAGTGGTTGAGAGTCCGCCTGCCGACGCAGGGGACACGGGTTCGTGCCCCGGCCCGGGAGGATCCCACATGCCGCAGAGCGGCTGGGCCAGTGAGCCATGGCCACTGAGCCTGCGCGTCCGGAGCCTGTGCTCCGCAACGGGAGAGGCCACAACAGTGAGAGGCCCGCGTACCGCAAAAAAAAAAAAAAAAAAAAAAAAGAAAGTCTCATTTGGTGTTTATAAGTTTTCAAAACTGCTCTAACCTTTGTTCATCTCTGTCTCTGACAAAGAGAAAACTGGGCTTCAGGCAGGCAGTG
This sequence comes from Phocoena phocoena, assembly GCF_963924675.1. Classification (NCBI taxonomy): domain Eukaryota; kingdom Metazoa; phylum Chordata; class Mammalia; order Artiodactyla; family Phocoenidae; genus Phocoena; species Phocoena phocoena. The sequence continues at coordinate 55,532,052 of NC_089234.1, forward strand.
TCTGGTTAATAATATTTAATAAATTGTTTGATTTTCTTTGTGCTTGTTTTTCCAGCTATCTCCTAAGTAGCAGCTAACACCAGCTTACAAGCATTGTCGTGAATTTATCCTCACCAACAACTCTATGAGAGAGGTTCTAGGCCCCCATTTTTCCGTTACAGAAACTGCAGTTCGGAGAATTTTAGTAAATACCCAGAGAGTCACAGGGAGGAAAGGGCCGTGCTTGAATTCAATCCAGAACCCATGTTCTTAGCAGCTACTCCATACCATCTCCTTTGGGACAGTGATGTGGTTCCCTTTAAAAATTTCTCAAGTTAAAGTGAACCAATTTAAATATTAATTCTTAAGGAAAGAGTTAAAAAGTAGAGGTACTAGTTGAATAGGGCAAAAATTGAGACAGAAGTCCTGGGAAGATCCAAGTTTGGGAAACACCAGCTTAGCCCAGGCTCCACCATCCTGTCCCAAGGGCTACAAGTCTCTGGCTCTGGTCTGGGTCACAGCCAGGACTCAGTGCAGAGCTGGCTGGGCTGCAGGGAGAAAGCAGGGGCCCATTCTGGTCCCCATTTAAAAGCTGTTGCAGGGTAGCCCATCCTGGATATGGGCTGGCATATCCTTTTATCTCTTTTGTATTTTTCACCATGAAATTGAATAAGATGATGGGATATGATGTGACCCTATGTGAGAATGTAATACAATAACATGAACCAGGGCTTTTCCTAGCAAACCTAGCCTAATGGTGATTGTGAGGATGAATGACTTAATACACGTCAAGCATTTAGAACAGGGCCTGGCACTACACGTGCACTTAGAAGGATGTTTGGCATGAGGATGGTGAAAGGAGGAGGAGAATGGGCTGAGGGCTGGGGACTAGGGGCTCTCTGGTCCCAGAGGAAGCAAATCCTTAATGAGCTCCTACGGGTGGCAGCTCCACAATTGATCTGTCTGGTGTGTTTCAGGACTTGCTTGGTTTCAGGTGGTTGCAGAGACCTGCAAGGGCCAGCTGGGGAAACGCTGAAACAGTCTGCCCTGGCGCCTGAAGAAGCAGCGTCTGATGGGGCTGCCACGCACCACCAGAGGCAGGATCCCACCTCCAGAGGAGTGGAACATTGATGGGTTCCTGTATCAACATTCATCAGATACCTATCCTGTGTTGAGAGCTACACTAAGCTGGCTGCCGAATCAAGGAGTATGTGTCGTTTCTGGAGATGGGTACCGTCAGGCAGAAGTGGTCTCTTAAAGCTGGAAGAGGGACTTCCCTGGTGGCACAGTGGTTAAAAATCTGCCTGGCAATGCAGGGTTCAACCCCTGGTCTGGGAAGATCCCACATGCCGCAGAGCAACTAAGCCCGTGCGCCACAACTACTAAGCCTGGGCTCTAGAGCTGCGCGCCACAACTATTGAGCCCATGAGCCACAACTACTGAGCCCGTGAGCTACAACTACTGAGCCCACGTGCCACAACTACTGAAGCCCGTGCACCTAGAGCCTGTGCCCCGCAACAAGAGAAGCCACTGCAATGAAAAGCCCACGCACCGCAACGAAGAGTAGCCCCCGCTCGCCACAACTAGAGAAAGCCCGCGCAGCAACGAAGACCCAACGCAACCAAAAATAAAAAGGAAATTAAAACAAAAAAAAAAGGCAGGAAGAGATGGATTCTTCTATACCTCTGAATGAGTCAGCCTAAGACCAAGAGGACGGAATTAGGCAGGAGCCCAGACTGCACAGTAAGACCAGATGCTGGGAGGTGGGATGTGTTTCCATTCACCTGGTGGGCCCTTATCTTCTGCAGAGCTCTGCAGGGTGCCCACAGACCTGCCAGTGGTTCAAGAGCAAGGCCTTGCATAGAATGAACATGGGCATGGCACTTACTAGTTATCTGACTCTGCACAAATCATTTATCCCTCTGGGCCTCAGCTTCCCCATCTGTAAAATGCAGTTTGTTATAGTACCTCCCTTCCAGGGTGGCCGTGTGGACCAGATTAGATAAGGCAGGAAGTGCCTGGCACTGAGCAGGTGATCAATCAGTGACAGAGTTATCTGTTATCAGATCACTGTGATCAGCAGTGTCATCGCTGCTGTACTGAGGGCAGGGCAGGGCTCTAGAGCTTATTGGACAGGTTACCCCAGGACACAGGCTGCTAAAGGACAGAGCCCTATTTTCAAGCCCCAGTGCCCCCTACACTAGGTACTACGTTCCAGGTATGAGGTGATGTCCAGCCTAGGGGTCCTCTGAACTGACCACGAAATGAGGCAAAGAAGTTCAGGACCCAGAGGGTAGCCTGGGACCCCTGTATGCTCAGATAGACAAGGATTTGGTTTGTTTGTTTTATGTCACGCCTATGGACAGAAATGTGGCCAAAGCATTCATTTGGCCGTGGGCAGGGGATTAGTAAACTAATGAAGAGGGACTTTGCACCTTCGTGGCTAAAGCTAATCATACAGGTTTTAAATGAGGTGTTCCTTGAATTTCCATATGTGTGTTAGATGCACAGAGGCTCAGGAAAAAGTCTTTTATAGGGTGAGACCTACACTGACAGTTCAGCATGAGGCTCTGGAATCGCACTGCCTGGGTTCAAATCCTGGCTCCACCACCTACGAGCCAAGCTGGGTGGCTTTCTGGCAGGCATCAGCCTCCTCATGTGTAAGACGGTGATGATAGCGGCGTCTGTTTCACAAGGCTCTTCAATTCAGACGAGGCTTAATTGAGGCCGTGCTGTATAATGCACTTAGCGCAGGGTCTGGCAAACAGGAGCTGCTCCATAACGATAGCTATTACCATATTTAAGACACAGAATCTCACTTAAACTTATAAGGTATTATCTTTGCAGGCCAAATATCAACAACTTGTTCTCTCCGGTTGTGGACATGACTCTTCTCAGTCTGGAGCCCTGGTGTCTAAGCTCCTAGCTGCCCATTACCTTCTGGAACCCAGCCCCTGCCTCTGTGTGTCTGTATATCCCCCAGTCTCCACCCGCTCCCATCCTGCCCCAGGCCCAGTGCTTAGCACAGTGGGGGTCTCCATAATGCCTGCTCTCTAGAGCTGAGTATGCCATCCATCAACTGGGGGAGGTGTTCCAGAGGACCAGCACAGTGACATTGCCTGAATCTGGGGCCAAGGAAAATGAAGCCAAGGAGGACCCTGTCAGATAGACACCTGGCTGTGACTTCAGCAGTGCCCTTTGCTGATTAAAAGTGGTGCTTTCAGGGAACTTTCCAGGCATGTCCCATAATTGATGGCATGCTAATAGCACACAGCAAGACTTAATACAGCTGACATGGGTAGGTCATTTAGTCCCTTCTGACTCAGTTCTCATCTCAAAAAAATAGGAATAAAAAATACCCGCCCCTTTAAGGTTTTGTAAAGACTGTCTCTCTGTCTCTCTCTCTCTGTGTGTCTCTCTCTGTGTGTCTCTGTTTCTCTCTCTGTCTCTGTCTCTCTCTGTCTCTGTCTCTCTGTTTCTCTCTCTCTCTCTGTCTCTGTCTCTGTTTCTCTCTGTCTCTGTATCTCTGTCTCTTTCTGTCTCTCTGTCTTTCTCTGTCTCTGTATCTCTGTCTCTCTCTGTCTCTCTGTCTGTTTCTCTCTCTCTCTCTCTCTGTCTCTCTCTGTTTCTCTCTGTCTCTGTCTCTCTGTCTCTGTTTCTCTTTCTCTCTGTCTCTGTCTCTCTCTCTGTCTCTGTTTCTCTCTGTCTCTGTCTCTGTTTCTCTCTCTCTGTCTCTCTGTGTGTGTGTCTCTCTGTTTCTCTCTCTCTGTCTCTCTCTGTTTCTCTGTCTGTCTCTGTTCTCTCTCTCTGTCTCTCTGTCTCTGTTTCTCTCTCTGTCTCTCTTTGTCTCTCTGTTTCTCTCTTTCTCTCTCTGTCTCTGTTTCTCTCTCTCTCTCTCTCTCTGTTTCTGTCTCTCTCTGTTTCACTGTCTCTCTCTCTGTCTGTCTCTGTCTGTCTCTCTCGCAGCACGCACGTGTGCACACGGTTTACTAGCGATGAATTTTCCATCTTCCATCCTGACAGGCTGGTGGGAAGATAGGAGAGCCCAGAAGTCCCTTTTCCCTATGTTAATTCGATCCTGTAAAGCTCCCCTCTTGACCGCAGCCTCCAGAAAGAAGGGGTCGGCATGCTGCTTGCTGGGCGAAAGGAGATGGCTCATTAAATATGGTGGTGGTGATCCTAGTGACTCATCACCCCAGTAGGGTGATGTCAGGAACGTGGGAGATTCATGAGCTAAAGGTAATCCCTCTCTAAGGGCAAACACCTCAGAGGCAAATGCAGAACACAGCTCAGGTGCTTGCTGTGAGAAAGAAGGGCCTGCTCATGACTCCATCCTCCCACTCCTGTGGGGTCTGGACAGCTCTAGCTCAGCTCTGATTCGTCAGGACTCTGCTGTCCTCTGGGCTTCTGGCCCTAGCCAAACTCCAGTTTCTAGCCTTGTCATTTACAGAGCTGTGTCACAGGGACTTCCCTGGTGGCTCAGTGGATAAGACTCTGAGCTCTCAATGCAGGGGGCCCGGGTTCGATCCCTGGTCAGGGAACTAGATCCCACATGCATGCCTCAACTAAGAGTTCGCATGCCACAACTAAGGAGCCTGCGAGTTGCCAGGATGGAATGAAAGACTCTCTGTGTGAAACCGTGTTTACATGTTTAAAGTGTCAGAATGGACTAGAATATTGTCATTGTTAGACCAGAGTTTGTCCCCTTCAGAAAGAAGTTTGTCCTTTCTAAGTTGGGCCTTCAGCATCTCTGGCATCTTGCGGAGACTCCCGGAGCTTTTCCATCTTCCAGATCTGTCCTTACCCCCAGCTCTAAGGCTTTTCTTCCCTCTGCGATGTGAGGGAAGTGAGACTATACCTCAGAATGGGGAGATTCAGAACTTTCTGCCCTTGGTCGTCTCGCTGCTCTGTATGACCTTGGGTGAGTCCCTTACCCATTCTGTCCAAAACCACCTTTGTCTCTGATGTGAAGGTCTCCCTGCTCTGCCGGCCACAGGGCTGGGAGGATCTGGGAGAGCCTTTGTGTCACAGAACCTGATTCAGTCATCCGATGTCAGGAGCTCTGTAGCCACAGTGACTGACGACAGCACGGACGCAGAACAATTTCCTTCACTGAGAATGTTCTGTTGGACAGCGCTGCTTCCGAGTTTAATATTTGTTTACAGTCATTTTTCTTTTGAGTTAAAACTTGCATACATTGAATCTTATCACTCCAGAACGTTCCCTCATGTCCCATCCCAGTCACTCCACCCCCAACCCCAGAGGTAACTGCTGGTTGTTTTTTTTTTAATTAATTTTATTTTTGGCTGCGTTGTGTTTCCGTTGCTGCATGCGGGCTTTCTCTAGTTGCAGCGAGCAGGGGCTACTCTTTGTTGCGGTGCATGGACTTCTCATTGCGGTGGCTTCTCTTGTTGCGGAGCACAGGCTCTAGGTGCGCAGGCTTCAGTAGTTGTGGCTCGCGGGCTCTAGAGCGCAGGCTCAGTAGTTGTGGCGCACGGGCTTCACTGCTCTGCGGCATGTGGGATCTTCCCGGACCAGGGCTCAAACCCGTGTTCCCTGCATTGGCATGGGGATTCTTAACCACTGCGCCACCAGGGATGCCCTCAATTCTCTTTTTCTTTCTAAAGTTTTTCAGTTTAATTGGATATATAATCATATCATCTGCAAATCATATTACATCTGCTTCCTCCTTTCTCATATATGTGCCTCTTATTTTTCTCCTTATCTAAGTGCACTGGCTTGTACTTCTGGGATGATGTTCAACAATGATGTTGGTGGCCAGAATCTGCCAACCAATAGGAGAGGGTCTTTCGTCCTCCCTTGGCTGCCATCAGACTCTCTCAGGGGAAGGGAGTTTGGCAGTGGGAGGCGTCTGTGAACAGGCAGTCCTGCTGCAAAGGCCCTCCCTGACCACGCCCTACACACCAGTAACCCCACCCTCCTCAGCTCCCTAAGCCCCACCTGCTCCACCCCTCATAGCCCTGCTCCCATGGCATAGGACATATTCACTGTGTCTCTCCTCCATGAGAATGGAGGCTCTTCCAGGGCAGAAACAGGTCCTTTGTTTTCCTCCAGCCTCGTGCCCTGCCTGTCACATAGGAAGCACATAATCTGTACGTGGAAGGCAGATAGCCTTAGGCTGTCTCCTGTAAAAAATGTCCTTCCAAACAACCACCCCTCCCATTTTTTACAGCCCTTTCTGGTAACAAAGCCCTCTCATATACATTATCTTGCTTTATCCTCGCACTGAAAACCCTGCCAATTTTCACTCCTTAATTCTCTTTTTTGCAGATATGGAAAAAGAGGCTCAGAGAAGTTAAGCGACTGGCTCAAGGTTGCTCAGCCAATACATGGCAGAGCAGGATCCTGTCATAGCCTTCTGGTTCTTTCCATTGAGCTGTTCTGCTGCTTAGTTGACTGTCCCTTGGGAAGCAGCTCTGGAGATCTTCCGTCTTGATAATGAAACGTGACTTTTAAAAAAGCTGTCAGCACAGGGGGAAGAAGGGAGTGAGTGAGGGAAGTTGTGCCCCTCCCAGAAGTTGCTGCTGATTTTGCCCCTGCCAGCAAAGGGTAGGTTTGTGTGGGGTAGGGCTGGGGGTGGTGAGGCTGGTGGGTGAGAGGGGTGGCAGCCTGGGCAGTTCTCAACGCATTATCCAGATGAGCTGCCATGTCTTGGAGCCCGGAGAGCAATGCTACGTTGGATTGGTGGTTCTATGGAGGGTAATGCAGACCTCTGGGCACTGGCCACCAGCCCACCCTGCACACACAGTCCTGTTCTAGCCCCGCTGGGATGGCACAGAGGAGAGAGGAAGTGCACCCAGTTCTTACTCTCAGGGGCCCATGTTCTGAAGAGAGAGAAATAATGTAGCGCCTACTATGTGCCCGGCCAGAGGCGGGCCACCTCACTTCCATCACATTTCACTTAGTCCTCGCCGCAAATCAGGAGTGAGCTGTAAGGATGTCCATGAACAGAGTCTCAGGGAGTGAGGGTTACAAGTTCCCCCTACACACCAGTGTCAGAGCTGGAATTCCAGCCCTGGGTCTGCAGCGCCCGTGCTCTTTCGTGGCACCTTGCTGAGTTCGCTAATGCAGACAGAGAAATCCACGGTGGCAGCGCTGGGTCCCACCAGGGGACGGAATCAGGGAGGTTTGTCCGGAAGGCGAACTGGAGGAGCATGCATGGCCCTGGGGAAAGGCAGAAAGGAGGCTGCAGCAGGCTCCGAGCAGGATGGGTAAACAGTTTCGTCTGGCAGGAAGTAGAGCTGAGAGGGATTAAGCCCAGGCTCTGTGTTAGAGGGTGATTTCTGAGTCAGCAATCCTGAAGGCCACGTTCCCTGAATGCCGACCTTGGCAAAATGGTAATTAGCTACTTTTTCATCCCCTTCCTGGGCCCAGACTGGCTTCTGATCCCATGAGGCCTTTGTCCTGCCCCGGTGCTGACTTGGAGACAGCGCTGCTGGTGGCTTTTTCCTTCCCTGGCCTGGTACAAGGCCTCCTGGTGTCATTGACTCCCCTCTAACCGCGCAAAGTAGAGCAGCGATCCCAAGCGGTGGCCCGCCGTTGGGCGACTCGATTTCACTATCAGGATGGAAAATCTTCAGGCGTTATTATTTTCCAGAGGGCTGGCCACCTCCCGCCCCCATCTCCATTAGTGGCTCCCTAAACGCCATCCAATATCCTGGTGAAGATTGCTTTGAAACCAAATCAGGTGTCCCCCCGCCTCGCCTTAATCCCTGTAAGCCTCCTGCCCATCGCTGAGAGCTGACCCAGCACTGGCCCCCTGCGGCTAGATCCTAAAATGACTTGGCTTGGGAGGTGGGGCAGAATGAAAGTGGAGGCTCACACTTATGGGATGAACAAAGAGGGATGAAATCTGAGGCCACTGCCCTTAGGGATTTGGCTCTCCTTAAGCTGTACGGAACAAGTGATCCCCAAATATGGACGCCCTCGGCAAGCATGAAGAACGCTCCGTCAAGGATGAAATTGATACAGAAGAGTCCTGCCAAATTGGAAGATGGGGTTCTAAGCTATAAAACAAGATTGCAGGAGCCAGTTCCCCTTAAACTTTCCTGAGGGCAAGGGCCTCATTAGCTTCCTAACCCCTGTCTGGTTTACCCCCAACTCTTTCATCTACCCCAGAGAGCAAGGACATCAGATTAGCGCCATGGAGACCTGTCGCGTTTCTCATCAAGATTTACACACGCGTCCTCCTCTCTCTCTCTCATCCCTTCTCTTTCCTTCTGCTCACAGAAGACCATCCTCCCTGCTTCTACCCGCTGCCTGACCCATTCCTCTAGGCTAAACCCAATGTCTACTTCTCCCCTAGGTCTCCCCCGATGCACTCTCCCTTCTGTTCTCAGAATGCCAGGAACATTTGGAATATGATTTTACCCTCCTGCTCTCCTGCTGCCGCCACTCTTTTTGCTCCTTGTTCTGTGGGCACTGAGCATTTCTCTCTAACTCAATGACAAACTCCATGAGGACGTGTGTTCTCCTTTTCTGTTATCCCCCTGTGCCTACGTCAGGCTTGGCACTTGATTGAGAATTTTGAACACTTGATTGAGAATACTTGGTACACTGAATACTTGTTTGAGAATTTTGGTTTCCTATCTCAAGAAATCATTCCTAGTTGCTTAAAAAAAACAAACAAACCCAAAGAAGGCGAAGTAGAAGGAATGTAATCAGGAAGTGTTTAGATATTTTTCACAAGATGTTCTAAGAATGCCTGCCTCTGTGTACGTGTGGGCGTGCTTGCCCTCAAAGATACACGTGTGGTTCTCTGGATCCAAGGCAAAATTAAGCTCATTAAGAAGATGCTTGCTGACCACCTGCATACGGAGGCACCCTCACAGTCCTGAAACTGTCCTCACATGAGATGCTTTTCTTTGCATGTGTAACAAGCTCACAGTAACGACAGGGGGCTGAGGCTGGAATGCGTAATGAGCTGAGGATTAAGAAACGATGTGATAGCATCTCGGAGATTGTAATGAACACACGGCCTCTATTATGTCCTATCAGAGCCTAGTCTTCTTGCTGACAAGTAATTCCCGCAAATAATCACTTGTCTTTCAACATGGTGATGCGAGGACTAATTGTGAAGAACTCTCGCCTAGAAAGGCTACTGGAGCAATTTAGGGGCAATTACATGGGGCCCGTGGCTGCTGGGCACAATTACCTGGACTTGAATATGTGGTGAGTGAGACCAAGCAAGGGGAATGAGGCCTTGGCCGGGCATTAAGATGGCACCTTCCCAAAGCTGCTGGCTTCCTAGTGGGTTTTCTCAGAATTAACGTGATGCCCTAGAGTAGAAGAATCAGGCTCTCAGCAGGAGGATTTGAAAGGACTTGAATCATTTTTTTTTCCATAGATGATAGTAGTCTGTAGAAAAATTAGAAAATATAGATAAACAACAAAACCACTACCAACATCTTGGTTAGTGTACTCACCATCATCAGCAGTACCACCACCACCATCATCTTCATTGTCATCAAAGTTGTTACCATTAAAAAGAAAAAAAAGAATTTCAAAAAAAAAAAGGGCTTCCCTGGTGGCACAGTGGTTGAGAGTCCGCCTGCCGATGCAGGGGACACGGGTTCATGCCCCGGTCTGGGAAGATCCCACGTGCCGCGGAGCGGCTGGGCCCGTGAGCCATGGCCGCTGAGCCTGCGCGTCCGGAGCCTGTGTTCCGCAACGGGAGAGGCCACAACAGTGAGAGGCCCGCGTACCACAAAAACAAACAAAAATTAAAGTTGTTACCATTTAAGAGCTTATACTCCATTCCACATACTTTGTGAGGCACCTTAAATATGTTGTCTCTAGATCTAACAATAATCTTACAAGGGGGGTAGTTACAGTCCCATTTTATAGATGGGAAAACTGAGACTCACAGCTGTCCCCGCTCACACAGAGCAATAGCTATTAGAGGTGAAATTTCAGTTCGGGTCTGTGTGTCTAAAATTTGTGTCGGCATGCTTGTTTTTGTCCTCATCTTTAAGGTGGGATAAGGACCGTTTCTCTTCTAAATAGTTGTGAGAGTTGAAGAAGGTGCTGAATGTGGAAGCTTTGCAAACTGTAAAGTCTTGAATAGATTCAGGGCTTGTTAGGCAGTGCCTGGCATCCATCCAGGTACCATACCCAGCTGCCAAGTAAATAAGCAATATTCATTGAATGTGTTTAATTGGGTCTCATTGAGAAACTGAGCGTGGGAAAGTCTGTGCATTGTTCTTCTGGGTAAGGGGAAGGAAGGGAGAGGAGAAAAGCTAAGTCCGTGGCATGGACGTCATGAGTTGAGAGGAGAGAGAATGACTCAACCAACTGGAGCGGCGATTGCTGGGCAGTGGGGATACCCTGATCATGCCTGTGAGTCACCCCCAAGAAGTATCTATTCAACATCAAGATACTGTGCTTAACAAGCCACTGTGGCCTCAAAACAAGCTCCCTAGTTCCTCTTCCGATCAGATTCTCAACTGCTTATATAAAAATTCTAGAGCCACCGTGGGTGCTGGGGAACAGGAGGGCTGTAAGTCTGAAGTGTGGAGTGAGCACAGTTAAGGGTCTAAGTGTGAGAGACAGACCGGAGCCAAACTTGAAGTGATGTTCTCTCTGCTTCTGTGTCTGCTTTCCTCACTGCCTCTCTCGCCTTCCTTTCATTCTTCCTCTTGACTTAGGAAGTATGTGGAATTCAAAAGCTTTTTCCCTCTCGTGTGTGTGTGAGTGTTGGCATCAGGAATCGGTTCTAGTATTGAAAGGCAGAGGTAAAGAGGCCCTGATATCCTAAATGTCTACCTAGTACGCCAGCCAGGTGACCCGCCAGGCTTGGACGCTGAGCTCTGCTCCCATGTTGGAGATCCTGATGGCAACTTGAGAAATTAATTGAAGTTCTGTTAGGCAACTCTGCCAGGGCACCTCTCCAGCCTCCTGTGGCTTCTGCATTTGTCTTGGAAGATCACCAAGCCAAGAGTGGAGTTTGACCAAAAGTAGGTGGAATTGACTCATAAGGCCTAACTCAGGCAGTCACTACCATCCAAAACAGAAAAGAGAAGGTGGATGGGGAGAAAAATTAGGCAGAATCAATAAAGATGGTACATTGCTGGGAAGCACTTACGGTCACAGCCTGGGGAGGGCAAAGCTGGCTCTGTGCAGCAACACCTATCCTCCACCCGGGGCCACGGAACCTGAACTTGACCTCCACGTCCATACACTGTGTAGGAGAATCCTCCAGGCCCCAATGCCGAGCCACCTGGATCTGTCCTGGCATGCACAAGTAACCCAGCTGGTGATGTCATGGGGACTGTTCACACCGACCAGGTGTCTTGCAACTGGCTGCACGACCCTGTGGTTAGTGAACTGGGAGAAGCAGGGAGCCGATGATGGCTATTCTGCCCACAGGTGTTCGGTGACACCCTTAGAGGAGACACCAGTGGCCATGGACTTTCTTGGTGCTGTGTTCTGTGTATCAAAGAGCACTTCTGCCTTCATTCTTGAAATTGTTGCTGGGCTTAATAGAGAAGGGGGTGTTTGTGGGCACTTGCTCTAGGGAGGTTTTTAGAAGAGTGATGTGAGGAGGGAGGATAATGGATGGAGGAGATTTTCTCCATGGGAAGGAATGAATGCAGGTTTAGGAAATTAAGCTGCTGAGTTGCAGTAGTGAACACATACTTGGATAATTGGAGCTGCAGAATCACATGGGACAAAAAAAAATGTGTGTAGACATATAATCTAATTGGAGTTCAGCGCCAGGGTTCTGCCAACCTGTTAACCACTACTGATTGGTAGATCTTAATGCTGGTGCTGTCACGTGCCCACAGGCCGTGGAGGCTGCAGGGGTTTCCAGGGGAAGGAGGAAAGCTGTACTCAGTGTCTCCTCCCTGCTCTATGGCACTTTGTTCCAATACTCTGTCCCGTCCTGCAAACAGGTTATCACAGGAAAGAGAGAGAGGTCTCTTCTGGTCAAAGTGGGACTTGGCCCCTGGAACGTGAAATTCAAAGTTATCATACCCCAGCTTAATTCTCCACCTAAAGATAGAGAGGGTGGCTCCCTAATATCCCACTTAGATGGGCTCACATGAGGTGAACCTCAGAAGTAGCACACTTAAATAACAGAATCTCCGGGGATTCGGCCGTGGAACACTGTCAAGCCCTGGTCCAGGGCTGACCCAGCCAAGAGTCCAGTGTTGGTACCCTCATGGGTCTCCACTCTGGAGTGAGACGTCTGACCCAGGGAGTCCCTCACTTTTCATCCTGTTCCCTCAGCCTTTGTGTCCATCACGCTCTACCTGTTCCTCAGCTGTGTTCCATCTCTGTTTCACAGGACAGGAACCACTCTCTCCTTGCCTCCGTTGTTCCAATCTGTCAAAACACCTGATGAGGCTCTAGAAACCAAGTTTTATGAAGGATGTGTGAAGAATGATGGCACGTTCCAACTGGAGAAGAGGAGATGCCAGAAAGAGCCATCATCACTCTCTTCAACCCACTGGTAGGTAGTGTGTATAACTGGAAGGGTAGTCAGATTTTGTGTGGCTCAAGAGGTAGAACTAAGCTCCATGGGTGGGAGCTGGAGGGGGTCAGGTTCCAGGTCAGAATAAGGAAGTTAGCAGCTACAATAGATAGGAGCTGAGCCACGGTTCAAGCAGCTGATACTGGAGGAAGCTTGTCCATTATTTACATTATCATCGTCTTCATCACCTGTATCATCATCACCATTTACTGAGCACGTACTGGGCGCCAGACCCTCTGCTAAGCACTTCCCCTGCATGATCTCAGTTAGCGTCCCTTCTATGTACTGTCACCTCCTTTTCTCTCCCTATCCCCTAACCCCTCTGGCTTGTAGTTTTGGAGAGGTTTGGAGATTGGAACAAGGAATCTGGACAAGGCTGGAGAGTCTGGGGAGAGATTGGTCCTGGTAGGGAGGTGCTTACAGAAGTGTAGGGCTTAGGAAACAGAGTATTTGCCTGTTGCAAAACTAGATTCACCCTTCTGTGTCTGATAACCAGGCCTTGTCCTTAGTGGAGTGAGCAGATAAATGTGTCCTTTGCCTCAGCCTTCCCTTTCCAGCATCCTGCACCGCTGCACATGCCATGAGATATACCATCGTCACCCCCCTTTCCAGCATCCTGCACCCCAACCTGCATGGCAAGCTGCACGTAGAAATGAGTTATGCACCAGTTTATGTGTAAGTTTAAGATGATGGTTTCCTCTTCCAGGGCAGTTTTTTTCTACCAAGCTGATTTCTCATAATATGATGAAAATCTCTGTTCCCTTATTACTGAAAGAATGTTATGGTTCTGAGAGCAAATGGGAGTATTTCAGGGGGCTTGGCAGGGGGCTTGGTTCCCTTCAAACCAGGCTACATGGATAAGTGCCAGGACAGGATAAGGATGGATGGAAGGAGGAATGGGGAGTTATTGTTTAATGGGTACAGAGCTTCAGTGTGTGACGATGAACGAATTCTGGAGATGGATAGTAGTGTTGGTTGCATGACATTTTGAATGTACTTAATGCCACTGAATTGTACATTTACAATGGTTAAAATGGTAAAAGTACAGAAACAGCAGCTAGTCATAACATTTGGAGACATGGGGTGGGTAGCTAGCAGAAGAGACAGTGAAAGTGTTCAAAGGGATTGTTTCTTTGTCAAAGTCTTGTCCATTGCGGGAGGAGGTGCAGAATGGCACAGTCCTGACGGGGAGCAGTTGGCAACATGGATCAGAATCACAGATGCTCGTGCCCTTTGATCTCATTGCTATTTATTCTATTTATTCTAAGAGCGTGCCTGCTCTTGTACAAAATGACAATGGACAAGGGTCTTCACTGTAGCAGTGTCGGGAGTAATGGAAGGCTGGCCTTGCGAAGAGCCCACGTGTCCACCCAGAAGGGGCTGGTTAAAGAAACTTGGATAGAGTCACACCATGGAATACAATTTAGCTGTAGGATCTGTCCATAGTAAAGATTTATCGTAAGGTAAAAACATCAAAGAATAGAATAGTGTAAATAGAATGGTACCTTTGTGTAAGAGAAGGGAAAATATCTGAATACATGCATATTGTGTGTGCATAAAGGAACACTGGAGGGAATTCCCCAGCGGTCCGGTGGTTGGGGCTCTGCGCTTTCACTGCCGAAGGCCCGGGTTTAAAAGACAAAACAAAACAAAACAAAACAAAGGAACACTGGAGGATACATAAGAAGCTAAAGAAAGTGGTTGCCTGAAGGAGCAGCAGTGAGGAAGGGAGTGGGCAGACAGACACAGGTGGGCACTAGACTCTCATTGTGTATTTGTATATTGTTTTGAATTTTTAATTGCATAAATAAATTACCTAGTTTTCCTAAAAAAAGGATGATTAGGAAGGCCCTTTGCAAACTCTAAAACACTCTACAGATATAAGAAGTTAATATGAGAAAATAATTATGATAATAATGCTTTAACAGCTACTATTTCTAGGTGCTGTGCTAAATACTTTATGATCTTCTTTGTTCCTTACGCAATGTTCTTCATTTTTATAGATGGGAAACTGGCGATCAGAGGAGTTAATTAGATTGTCCAAGGCCACACTTCTAGAAAGGTGCGGAGCTGGGATTTGAACCCAGATCTGTCTGCTGCCACACGTGGCTCTTGACTGTGCCATACTTCCCATCATGCCATTGCCCCATGGTAGATTTTCTTACACGAGAGCTTTCTTTATTTTCCACACTGCCAGCACTTCTCCTGGCATTGACAGGGCCATTTTCCAAGTAAAGCTCAACCCTTAGTAGTCTTCTTCTATGTGCCATTCTTGGAAAAACCCAACACCTTGACACTGCCAGTCGGCCCCAGGCCATGTAGTCATTCTGTCTTCAGGAGGTATTTTTGGTCGCAGTTTTCCTACAGTATCCGGACGGGTGCCATGATTAGGCATAACAGTTCTTCGCGGTTGCTCCTCAGCTTCCTGAAATATCCAGCCAGGACCATGCTGGCTCCATCGCCTAGGATGGAGCCCAGAAGCAGGTTTTTATGGAACACGTCTTTAAAGCGGTTAACGATTTAGGAATGACTTAGCAATGAAGGCGTTATGCACACATACGCACGACAAAACCTTTTCCTGTGTTCAGATAACCTCAGAGCCAGTGCACTTAAACCTGCAAATAGGGCTGAGTGATTACATAGTCTCAGAGGAGGCCGAACAGTCAAATGAAAATTTGGTTGTAAAAATAATTAGATCACAGGATATTTAAAAATAGGGTCCAGCGGTAGAGCAGCAGGCTGCATCCTCAAATGACTTCACGGAAGGGACCCTAAGTTAAGAGTAAGTTGAGATGCAAAAGCCCTGGTGTTTGGCAGATGGAAATTCCAGGCTACATTTCCCAGGGCACATGTCTGCTGCTGGTGGGATTGCCAGAGGGAAGGAGAAACCTTTTCAAAAGATTCCATCGGGGAAGTTTGCAGCCTGCGAATCCCTGGCATGTTTCCATAAATGGACCCCAAACCACCCTTTCCCCAGCACCATGCTTGATGACCTGTGTCTGCCACAACAGTTTATACATTTTTTAAGTTAATGGTGCTCTGTGCCCAGAGAGCGAGGCAACTGACGTGCAGGTGCTTCCCTGGAGGGGTGAGTTATGTGACGTCTTGCGGAAACTGAAGGACCAGTTTGTTTCAGGATAAATGGCCTTATTGTGTTCTCTTTTTCTTGTCTCAGCTGATTTCCCACAGCCAGACTTGCAGGTTTGGGCGTAGCATTGGGGTAGGAAAAAGAAAAAATATTGTTTTGTTTTGTTTTGTATTTGGCCACAACTGTCAGCCAAGGTATCTCAGAATATCATCTCCCCTCAGGCCATCTCGTCCACCCAGGCTCCGAGCACAGGGTAACAGTTCAAGTCTTCCTGGCTAAACCGGCGTTTCTAGACCTCTTCCTGGTAAAGTGTGTTGGTGGTGGCCTGGCTTTTCCTCTCAGTGATGGGTATGTTGAAAGCCCATGGTACTTCCTACAAAGATGTCTAGGGTGGCCCGTGCTTGGATGGGGAGAGAGAACTCTGATAAACAAGTCCCTGAAAGTGGATACGATACTGTCTGACCATCTCGGTGGGGGGTTGCATCAGAAACTTCTGAGGCACTGGCTCCTGTGTCGCTCTCGGGCACAGCTGTGGGCTGTTAGTGAGGCCCGGAGGTCTCCCCTGGTTGGTGACAGTTGGTAGTGGTCGCTCCCATTGGCCTGTGCTGGGAGGAGTTTCTCTTTCCTGTAGCAACTTTCAGTAAACACCTCAGTGAGATGCTCCTTCTGCAGTTTTGTGGATCTTTCATAGAGTTCCCAGCCTGCTTCCTGGCAGCTCTTATTTTACATTGAAGGATAGTTGATTTACAAGACTGTGCTCGTTCCAGGTATACAGCATAGTGATTGAGTTATTTTTTTTCAGATTATGTTCCATGATAGGTTATTACAAGATATTGAATACAGCTCCCTGTGCTATACAGTGAATCCTTGTTGCTTATCTATTTTATGTAGAGTAGTTTGAATCTGTTAATCCCATACTCCTAATTTACCCCTTCCCCCCTCCTTTTCCCCTTTGGTGACCATAAGTTTATTTTCTATGTCTGTGAGTCTGTTTCTGTTTTGTATATAGATTCATTTGTACTATTTTGTAGATTCCACATATAAGTGATACAGTATTTGCCTTTCTCTGTCTGACTTAACTAAGCATAATATTCTATAGGTCCGTCCGTGTTGCTGCAAATGGCAGTATTTCATTCTTTTTTATGGATAATATTCCATATATATATATATGTATATATATGTATATATATATATACACCCCACATCTTCTTAAGCCAGTTGTCTGTTGATGGGCACTTAGGGTGCTTCCATGTCTTGGCTCTTGTAAATAGTGCTGCTATGAATATTGGGGTGCATGTATCTTTTTGAATTCAAGTTTTTGGGTTCTTTTTCCAGATCTGTGCCCAGGAGTGGGATCTCTGGATCATCTGGTAACTCTACTTTTAGTTTGTTAAGGAACCTCCATACTGTTTTCCATAGTGGCTGCACCAATTTACATTCCCACTAACAGTGAATGAGGGTTTCCTTTTCTCCACACCCTCTCCAGCATTTATTATTTGTAGACTTTTTGATGGTGGCCATTCTGACCAGTGTGAGGTGATACCTCATTGTGGTTTTGATTTGCATTTCCTGACAGCTCTTTTAAGGAAAGTGTTTCCGTATTCCTAGAGTTGGGAACTCACTGTAGAGACAGTTACACCTGTAGCTTCTTTCTCCCGAAGGAAATGTTCCCGGGTTTGCAGAGGGAATTCCGCAGTCCTTGGTGATCATGTCTGATCCCAGATGGCCCTTGGGAATAGCTCCAATTCTCCTTCTTGTGTCCCACGGTGGGCTAACCAGGCAAAGCAAATCCTGTGGATAAACTGGGTGACCTGCTGCTCCCTGGGATGGGTGTACAAATCGTCTCCATCATGGCCCCCAGGTTACTTTCTGTTGGTACAGCAGAGTCTTGTTCAACAAACACAACTGAGGTATGAGTGCAGATGTCAAACTGGCTCCAAGAATATATTTACACTCCCACTCTCCAGATTAGACCTCTCCCACTCTTTTCTTCTGCTGATGTGGTGCAGGTCTTGTATCTCTGCTTTAGGGAAGGCAGGTCTGATGGCAGCAGCTCCCCAGATACAGGAATATTGGTTTCCCACAGGTGGCCGCTCTCCTGTTCACACTCCATCCTCCAAGGCAGGCTTCTCAACACTATTGGCATCGTGGACCAGATAATTCTTTGTTGTTGGAGGCTGTTCTGTGCATTGAGGTATGTTTAGCAGCTGTCCTGGGTTCTACCAACGAGGTACCAGTAACAACACCCCTCCCCACTAGATGTGACAACCACAAATGTCTCCAGACATTGCTAAATGTCCCTGGTGGGGGCTTGGGAGTGGGGTGGCGAAATCATCCTGGTTGAGAACCACAGCTCTAGCGATGCCTGCTCAGGGTTCCCAGCACAGGTCACTCCACCTGTGTGTGGGTCTTTGCTCATGTTCCTACCATCAGGGATGCTTCTCTCTTCCCCAGAGAAGAAGCGACCTGATCCTCTTTCCACTGAAATTTTCTCTCCCAGGAATCCTTCCCTTACCTCCCGTTCCTGCCAGCATTCACACAGGACCTCTGCACGTTTCTGTGGTAGCTTTGACCGTGTTAGAGTGGCCATTGCTTACGCATCTGTCTGAGCTCCTAGGGATCCAGGACAGGGTCCCTAGTCTAGTTTGTAGCCCCCGTGGCCCGCGGAGTACTTGGCACATAGCAGGCGCTCAGCTGAGAAGGAGCCATGTAGCCGACCGCAGGCTCTGGGGGGTACCCTCACTTGAGGGTTAGCACATCCTGGTCACTTAAGACGGTCACATATGAATTGGCCCATGCTTTTGAAGTTTATTAAATCGCATGCAGTACTGTTTCTCGGGGGTAATAAAGTTCTCTTCTACTCTTGCCAAGGCAGTTCTTAGCCCTCTTAATTTATGAAGTTCATTCTTCATGAATGTACTTCAGGGGGCCTGCAGAGCCACTGAAAGTTTTGTGTATAAGTGCAAACGGGCATTGATTTTTTTTTTCCCCCCTGGGGGTGGGATCCCATAGTTTTCATCAATCTTCCAGATTTATCCATGAGTTAAAAACTGTTACCAAAAAAAAAAACCATTACAGGTAATTGCTTTAGCCAAAGAACCTAGAGCTAACAGTCTAAATACCTACTACTGGCTCAGCTGAGGGCTGTGGGAGACACAGGGACGCCCTAGACTCAGACTAGCTATGAAACAATGAGAGATGATTTCAGGGCTGAAATGCACAGTATAGATTATCAGTGCAAAGGGGTTCTAGACAGGGGGATCAATTATGATGCCAAGTTCACTGGTGTCTGTGGAAGACACTGGGAAGGCCCATATGCTGTAGGGTTGTTGGCTTTCAGGTTCTTTGTTCCAAAACGTTTAGTGACTAGGGAGAAAAGTGGTTAGTTATCGTTATTTGTGATTGCTTCTTTAGCATCGACTCATGTATATCTAGAGAACCTGCTGTATACAAAGTTCTGTGTCTATTACTTGGAGAAAAAGTACAGCTTTTTTAGAGGAAAAAAGGCTCGGTTTCCCATTGGCTCTGCCATGTGGGAGCTTGGGGCTTTGGACAAGTACTTCGCCTCTGAGTCTCAGAATTTCATTTGTAAAATGATGATAATAACATCTAGTCTTGTAGAACCCATCCTTGTGTCAGTCCCCTTCTATCAGAGAAATGCCCCTTCCCTACATCGGTCATGAAGTTTTAACTGGGGGGTCGTGATTGTAGTACCCCACGTCCCAGGCTAGGTAGACACTTGACCGATGCTGTCACATCACAGTGGCCTGTCCTCCTGAGCTCACTCGTGGGCTGGGAGTGGGGCTGTGACTCAAACTTAGCCATGGGTTTTTTTTTCCAGTGGGAGCTCCATCTCGGTCCTTACTTTGCACTTAGACTGATTTAAATTGAGGTGGTTTTCTGTAACAAAGTACCTACATTGTGAGGTTTATCAAAGAAATAGAAATAATATATATAGAATAGTTAACAAGGTGCCTGGCATCTAGATACTAAAAATATACATTTAAAAAAATAACAGGGGCTTCCCTGGTGGCGCAGTGGTTGGGAGTCCACCTGCCGACGTGGGGGACGCAGGTTCGTGCCCTGGTCTGGGAGGATCCCGCGTGCCGCAGAGCGGCTGGGCCCGTGAGCCATGGCCGCTGAGCCTGTGCGTCCGGAGCCTGTGCTCTGCGACGGGAGAGGCCGCGACGGCGAGAGGCCCACGTACCGCAAAAAAAAAAAAAAATAAAAATAATGTTACAATTAAGAAAGATCTCTATTTACCCCATGTTTGAATTTGAGCTCCTGAAATGTGTTAGGTACACCCTTCTTTTGTGTCTTTGCTCACAACGTGTTCTCTGCTTGCAATGGCTGCCCCTCTTCACCCCCTGAGACACTTATGTCAGTTCTACTTATTCTTATCTTAAAGTCTATTTTGCCTGATAATAAAACAGCCAAACTGCTTTCTTTTGGTTAGAATTTGTCTGCTGCAACTTCCCCCAGTCCTTTACTTTCAGCTTTTCTGGATCTTCAAATTATAGATGTGTTTCTGGGAAATAGCACATTCCTGAAGAATTTAAACCCACTCAGGTGATTGTTTCTTTTAATTGGTGGGTTGAATCTATTGACACGTACTGAAATTTCAGATCTGTTTGAATACATTCTATCATTTTCTTTGATTATTTCTGTTTATCTTACCTTATGCTGCTCCCCCCACTCCCTTTTCTGCTTTCTTTATTTGCCTTTCATCCCTCTTTGATTTGGGAGCGATCCATTCCATTTTTATTCTTTCAGTGGTGACTCCTAAAATTTTCACACGTTCACTTGCCTTAATCTCCACTTGATTCATACCTCTAACCCTCTTACAGACAAATCTAAGTATCCTGATATGGTCCACCCCGCTGCACACCCTCTAACATGGTACTGGGTCTGGTATTTTGGTTCCATCGTGTTTGGTCCTGCCCAAATCGGTCATTAATATTGCTGTGGTTGTTTTAGAAATTAGTGTGTGCCGACTGTTACCCATGTGGGAGTCCATATCTCTGCTCATCAGCGTTTCTTCTTCTTTCCTCCCTTCTGTGTTCCGTTTCTTGCCCCCCCTGAAGTTCATCCTTCAGAAATTCTTTCAGGGAGAGTCTGTTGGTGACGGATGCTTTCGGTTTTCATTTGTCTAAAAACATCTTATTTCAGCCTCACGGTTGAGTCACACTGTAGTTGTGCATAGTGTTCTAGGTTGACGGTTATTTTCATTCAGTCCTTTGAAGATACTGTTCTGCGGTCCCTGGGTTCAGTTTTGGTGTTGAGAAGTCTGCCAAGTGTCATTCCTCCATAGGTAATTTCTCTTTTCTCTCTCGTTGATTTTCGTATTTTACTCTTTGACTTGGGTGAATTATGGTTTCTCTACAAAGCATCTATAGGGTTTGGTTTTTTATTTATCCTGACCAGAACTTGTGCTTCCTGAATTTATGAAGTCTTGTTTTTCATCAGTTCTCAGCCATTACCTCTTTGAATATTATCTCTCCTTATTCTCCATGATTGTTTTCTGGAACTCTCACTAGATACCATATGATAGACATTCTCCTTCTATCTGCTCTGCCCGCCAAGTCAGTGCTCTTATTTCTATCTTCTTCTTTTTGTGTACTGCATTCTGGGTGTGTTTCTCAGGTCTATTTTCATTTGCCTAATTCTTACAGTCCAACCGAGTCTAATTTGCTATTTATCCTAATCCCTGAGTTTTAACATTTCAGGGGCTATTAAATTTTTTTTCCATAAATTCTTTTCCAAATCTGCTTGTTTTTGGTTCCATTGCATTTTTTCAGTTTTTCTATTTCCTTCTTTTATACCTTTAATAATTTTAAAAATTAATTTTTATCGGAGTATTGTTGCTTTACAATGTTGTGTTAGTTTCTGCTGTACAACAAACTGAATCAGCTATACGTATACATATATCTGCTCGTTTTTGGATTTCCTTCCCATTTAGGTCGCACCATGGAGCATAGAGTAGATTTCCCTGTGCTATACAGTAGATTCTCATTAGTTATCTATTTTATACATAGTCGTGTATATATGTCAATCCCAATCTCCCAATTCATTCCACCACCACTTCCTCCCTTGGTATCCATACATTTGTTCTCTACGTCTGTGTCTCTATTTCTGCTTTTCACATAAGTTCATCTGTACCATTTATACCTTTAATAATTTAAAATAACTAATTTTATATTCTCTCTTATTATTCATTTACCAGGAGTTCTTGACAGCCCTAGCTGATCTTGCTTTCCTTTTATCTATTGACATTTGCCTCTGATGTCATTGTTTATTCATGGGTTTTGAGATTTTGGATTGTGAATTCCTGTTCAGTGAAGCTTTATCTTTCGGAATCCTTCTCATTTTGAGTTGAGGATGTGTATCTTCTTTTACAAATTTTTTTTATTCTGGCCAATTAGTAAGCTTTAATGTGTATACCAGATGCCCAACAAAGTCTTGTCTTTGTTGATGATATGGACAACTTACAAAAAGATACATAAATCTCCTCACCTCCCCCCTCCTTTTACTGGGAGCGGACCTGTTTCTCTTCCACATTCCTTCTAAGCATTCTTGCTTATGAATCTGAGATTTTCACTGTTGTTGAGACATACATTCGTGGGACAAGAGAATGTGTCTGGCCTCAGGAGAAGAGAAATGAGCAAAAGTTCTGGAAAGGGGGAAAAGAGGATGGAACAATCCTTCAGTCGCAGGAAGAGAGAAAACATTGAGCAGGAAACAGAGGAGTTAACAAGACTACCATCATCTCTGGGTTGAGAGAGGGGAGCAAAGACAAGGGTAGTGTGCTAACGCATATATATGGAATCTAAAAACAAATGGTTCTGATGAACCTAGGGGCAGGACAGGAATAAAGACGCAGACGTAGAGAATGGACTTGAGGACACGGGGGAAAGGGTAAGCTGGGACAAAGTGAGAGGGTAGCATGGACATATATACACTACCAAATGTAAAATAGATAGCTAGTGGGAAGCAGCCGCATAGCACAGGGAGGTCAGCTCGGTGCTTTGTGACCACCTAGAGGGGTGGGATAGGGAATGTGGGAGAGAGACGCAAAAGGGAGGGGGTATGGGGATGTATGTATACATATAGCTGATTCACTTTGTTATACAGAAGAAACTAACACAACATTGTAAAGCAATTATACTCCAGTGAAGACGTTAAGAAAAAAAAGACAAGGGTAACATGGCAAGGGACCAAAGAGGGGGGCAGGTATCTCATTGTGTGGAGGATAAGAATTTGGAGAAAGTGGGAAGAGCTATATACCCATGTTTCTGCTTTTATTAATGATAGCAGAGCACAGCGAAAAGCCAAGAGTTAACCATGTGCCAGGGACTGTGCTAAGAGCATTATCTGGATTCTTTCCTTTGATCCTCATAGCAACTCATTGAGGAGGCACTTCTATTCTCCCTAATACACAGATGAGGACACTGAAACTCAAGAAGCTAAGAAGCGTAACCCACACCCCACAGCCACAGAGAGAGGAGCAGAGCTGAAATTTGAACCCAGCTCTGTCCAACTCCAGAGCAGGAACATGTAGGCACTTCAGGGCTGAGCTAGCACTTGCACTGGGTTATGATTCAAAATACTGTAATACAGGCGGTAGCTCCTCCAGGGAACCCACATGCGGTGGTAGGGAGAGCTGCTGCGGATGGGGAGACCCTGTTTATGGAAATTGTCAAGAGCACAAAGCACATGGCACGTGGTGGGTGCTTAGTAAATATTTGCCCAATAAACAACCAGGTGTTTTCCTTTGTAGAATTGGGGAGCTGAGTCCTGGGGCAGTGGAATAGGATGTGTTAGGTTGAGATGCTTTCCTCCCCGGCTCCTCCCTTGGCTTTAAAGTCCTCTTCAGTCCCCTGGAGAGAACAGTGTCCTGGTCGTTTTTCCTGGTGAGGAGGCTGGGCTGGATGGGATTTTTTTTTTTTTTTTTTTTTTCGGTGCGTGGGCCTCTCACTGCTGTGCTCTCCCGTTGCGGAGCACAGGCTCCGGACGCGCAGGCTCAGCGGCCATGGCTCACGGGCCCAGCCGCTCAGCGGCATGTGGGATCTTCCCGGACCGGGGCACGAACCCGTGTCCCCTGCATCGGCAGAAGGACTCTCAACCACTGCACCACCAGGGCAGCCCCTGGATAGGATTTTTGAGAAGCATGTCATACTGCACCTGACACGGTGATGAGAAGCGGCTACCTGGCAGTTTGGACACTCTTGGCTGGGTGACAGTTTCTAGATACCCATCGTGCTGAGTGCTGTGATTATCAGTCTCCATCTTGGTGATGAGAAGAGATCACATAATGAAGGGATTCCTCCCTTGTCCCCATCTCCTGCACACACAGCCCAGGCTCAGCCCCAACCAGTGCAGACCCCGAGTCTTTCGGGTTGGAATGTCCAAGATGTAGGGTCTCCCCAGACCTGTGCTTTGCAGGTAGGCCCAGCATCTCAAGTATTTATTCTTCTGGGAAAGGAGAAAACCCAGAGTGATGGGAGTTAGGAGGGTGGGGGATAGCGGGAAGGTGCACTGCCAGGAATTTGCCACCGGGATTCTGTGTCTTTCCTTTAGAAGGGAAACGATTTGTTTCTTACTGCAGAAGCTTCGGAGCCCCCTTATTACTACAGCTGCAAGCTGTCTGCTTTGCCAGGGAAGCGGAGCACCCAGAAGAGGGCACCAACTGGGCAACTGTGTGTCCCTTTGTCTGCCTTGTATCTCTGGTCTCCTTATTGTCCTTCCTTCCTTCCCCCCTCCCTCCTTCCCTCCCTCTTTGCGTCTTTCTCTCTCTGTTCCCATCTCTCTCCTTCTCCTTCCTTTAACTCTTCCTGTTGTCTCTCTCTCTCCTTCTCTGCTCTCCCAGGCCCTCTCCCATGCCTCACACTTTGCGTTCTGTGAACTTTTCCATCGCTCCATCCACCTCCCCACGCCTTCTTTCTCTCCAAAGGCACAGCACGGCGCCAAGTCCTCCCTCCTCCCTTGCCCTACCATGCCCTGAGAAGGTCCTGGCTTGCCTGAAGCCCCAGGGGCTCAGACCACAGAGGTCCTTCAAAGCTCCCTTCTGTTTTACGTTTGGTAGTGTATATATGTCCATGCCAGTCTCTCACTTTGTTACAGCTTACCCTTCCCCAGCCACATAGCACAGGGAGATCAGCTCTGTGCTTTGTGACCACCTAGAGGGGTGGGATAGGGAGGGTGGGAGGGAGGGAGATGCAAGAGGGAAGAGATATGGGAACATGTGTATATGTATGGCTGATTCACTTTGTTATAAAGCAGAAACTGACACACCATTGTAAAGCAATTATACTCCAATAAAGATGTTTTTTTTTTAAAAAAAAAAAAGGAAAAAAAACCCAAAAAGCTCCCTTCTGGGCTTCAGGCTTCATCCGGGTTCCAGGGAGAGGCCAAGGAGCTGGGCTGCCAGATGTACCTGCTGGGTTTAAAGTCCTCCACTGGGGAGCATTTCCTGGGCTACCTTGGATGCCTGGCCCCTGCAGGGTGCCCAGAGGCCCCGATACTGTGGGAACGAACTCCCTGGGTGCCTGCTATCAGCCCGGGGGACTTCCGAGGCCCTCTGTGCTGACCCACCGCGGGGGCTCCCTTGGCAGTGGGCTCCCAATGGAGCAAAGGGCCCCATGGGGCTCAGAGACCCAGATCAGCATTTTAAAGAAAGGTCAGCCAGAAGGGATTTCTGAGACCTGCTGGGAACAGAGGGGATGATGGCCAGGGAAGTTCACCAGCCCCAGGCCCCCAGCAGGCCCATCTGCTGCCCAGGTGGCATTTGAGAGGGCAGGAAAGGCACAGATAAGAACGGGGGAGAGTTGGACTCCAACTTCAGCTCACTCACTGGTGAGCAAAGATTTGGTCAGGTTATATAATATTTCCAAGCCTCACTTTCCTCCCTTTCAAAAGAGAAAGAGAAAATGATCTCTAGAGTCCTTCCAGCTCTAGAGTTAGGATGGCCCCAGGAGGGGCTGAGGGCTGGTTGACCACGAGGCTGACGTTGTCCACTGACCCCAGGAAGGCTTTGGAACAAATACCAGCTCTGTGTGTGACTCTGGATGAGGTGGGTACATAACCTATTTGAGCCTCAGTTTCTACATCTGTATAGTGAGGGTAATACCTACCTGTGGGATCCTGTTAGAATTAAACCAAGAAGGAAAACACAGCATTTCTTGAAGGATGAGCTGTGTGGCCCCAGCTGGTATACAGGCTGACTTTAGCTCATCCTGCATCCTGGCACTCAATGACAAAGTCAGGCCCTGCTCAATCCTTTCTCAAACCCAGTTGTCACGGAGACAGTTGGAGTGACTGCGGCACATGGATATCCCTCGCCAGTTTCTCCGTTTAGCAAAGGGAGACCAGGCCTCAGGGTAAGGGCTGGCTGTTGACAACATCAAGTTCTGACTTGGTCACATCTTTTGTATTTATGATGTCTGTTTTGACACTTTCCGTCTATTTATTATTTATTTCTATGTTTGTATTTTATCTTATTTATTTTGATTTTATTTCTTATTATTTATTTACCTTCTGTGTGTAGCAATGCTGGTTTTCCACGAAGGCAGCGTTATAGGATATCCTTTTGATATCAATTTGAGTAAGTAAAGGCAATCAGTTGGAGACAAATACTAAGTGATAGTACAGGCGGCATGATGACATGGTAGAAGTTGTGAAGGCGATGTAAAGAATTGGGGGCGATGTTTGCATTAAATCTGGGGACCTGTCAAGTGCTTCCTCTGGTACCTGACCTCTTTAGCGGGTAATCGTGACTATTCCTGCCCTTGAAGGAAGGGCATGTACTGCCACATGCCATTTCTCTGCCTGTCACCTCAGCTCCCAGGTAGTGCTCCCCAGAGTGGGCCTTCTGGGCGTTGCAGTGTGGGGATGACTCCTGTTCCGTCTTTAGATTGGCTCTGATTCCAATGGTCTCTCCCACTGAGTTTAATGGGAAGTCGTTTCAATGGGTCTCCAGATGAACCACGGAATTTCTACACTAATGATAAAGGGGTTGGAATTCCCACTTGAGCCATTGTACTTTAACCAGAACATGTATTACCTTCTGAAGTAAATGCCACTCATGCATATCAGCCAGTATGGCTCAGTATAGTGTCACCAAGACAGATCTTGACAGGAGAGTCAGGAGCAAGTGAAATCAAAAGCTGTTAAGTCCATGACTATCCATCACCCAGGGAGTTCCCAGAATGGTTAGGACAACGTGTGCGTTACTTCGTTCAACTCACAGCTTTCAGTTTTGTTACAAGGAGGGAAGAACAAAATGAGATTCACAGATAAGCAAAGGGATGTCTCTGTAAGCCTGCAATCCAGCACAGCGACCTGCAGGGAATGCATTTAGCACAACATCCTGGGGGTCCCCGGGGCTTTCTGAATGCAAAGACTCAGCCACGTGCCCCCGGGGTATCTGCCTCTAACAGCCTGCTCTGTCCCAGCTGCATAGTGCAAGGGATGCATACTTTTTGCATAGTGCACACTTTCTAGAAGTATCTAAAGTATCCAAAGTTTGTGCTCATATAAGCCTATGTCAGAGGCCCCCAGGGAGGGGGCACTCAGCGGGTGCCGCCAAACAGCGTCAGCACCTGGAGAAACCAGAGGTCACTGCTCTCTGTGTTTGGACTTGTAGGCACTGGCACAGCACCCTCTCTGGATTAGTAGGACAACTGTGCAGAATTCCCCTTGGTGGCAGACTCAAGGACTCAGCTTGAAACGTGGCAGCCCCTTCCATAAAGACTTGTAATGAACTTTCCTCTTGAACTCAGCCACCAGTTTTTGGAGCTGTGTTTCCTCAATGGCTTATTCTTCTGCGACTCCCAGGACATCGCTGGATTGGGATTTTGTCTTATTTTGTTTGTTTTCGCAAAAATATTGCACAAGCAGAATTTCTTGGTTTCACACAGGTAGCCTTAACTCATTAAAATACCATGGTTTATAATTTGTCAAGCCATTAAATTATCTCATCTTTGGGAAGCAGGAAGCTTGGCAACTGTGGGATAGATACTAAAGTTAAAGAAGGGGTGTGACTTCAAGGCGGGGCCGGTTGTCAGTGTGAAACAAAGTGATTCTGCTCTGGATAAAGTTACGCCAAAAGCAGACACCGACAGTGTAAGTCAAAATTAGAAGTCAGTGAAACCCACAGAGACGTCTGACTTTTGACTCATCTCTCCTTATTCTCAAGAGGGTTTGTAAGTGGGAAGGGTGGCCTCAGCATTGTCCTGTTTTGCAAAAGTGGTGAGAGCTTCTAGGCAGAGGCGGGATTAAACCCCTTGATTCATCTGCACAGTCCGTCCCGTTTATTTTTATATTTTTTTTCTTTTCTTATTTTTTTCTTTTGGCTGTACCGCACAGCATGCGGGATCTTAGTTCCCCGACCAGGGATCGAACCCATGTCCCCTCCAGTGGAAGCACAGTCTTAAACTACAGGACCGCCAGGGAAGTCCCTCCATCCCTTTTATAATGTAGTCAGTCGAGGACCTTGGAGCACGAGGGATGAAGAGTTGAGTTCTAGACTGCCCAGATCTTGAACCAGAGCTTTCGCAAAGATCAAATCGGGGACCTTCTAAGAAAAGGATGAGAAAGTCTATTGGCCTGGGTGTCAGAAGAAGCAGTGAGGAGTAGCGAGGAGGACCTCTTTCCTTTGGTGCCTTCTTTTCCCACCGTGGAAATGGGTGGATGAAGTTTTGCCCTGCCTACCTCCCAGAGGCAAGGTCCACAGTACCGATGTCCTGATGGGGTGACATTGCTCACAGAGATGAAAGGGAGGCGGGAATTTCCAGAAGTCTGATGGGATGGAAGTGGAAGACGAATTCTAAGCAGGGCATGGTCCATGAGTTGGGCCTACTTTGACCCAGCCATGGATGTATCAGTAGTTTAGGGAAATGAAGGCTACATTCTTTCAGTTTGTATCTTGGTTGGCATTGGGAACAAGGACTGAGAAAGATATGGTGGGACCACAGACACTATTTTCCCCAGAACCGTTGGCTTTCATGTGTGAGAAAAGGGGAGAATTTTCTGTGGGTGCCACGTCCTGGCTCCCAAATTCTTCACTTGGAATTGGCTGATATGAGGTCCCTGATATAGGGCAAGGCTGGGAAGTAGCCCACAGGCAGGTTGGCTTGGACATGCACGCTCTGTAGAAGACAGGTGCTGGGGCTAGGAGTAAGAATGTCTGTGGAAATCTTCAGCGCATCTTTTTGACGAGTATAAATCACTGACACAGGTTTGGGACTTATTTAACAAGTTTTGGAATAACCTAAGTGTCAGCAGTACGCCATCTAATAGAATATTATTCAATTATTATTATTATACGGGACGTGGGCCTCTCACTGCCGTTGCCTCTCCCGTTGCAGAGCACAGGCTCCGGAAGCGCAGGCTCAGCGGCCATGGCTCACGGGCCCAGACGCTCTGCAGCATGTGGGATCTTCCCGGACCGGGGCACGAACCCATGTCTCCTGCATCGGCAGGCGGACTCTCAACCACTGCGCCACCAGGGAAGCCCTATTCAATTATTAAAAAAAAAGTATCTATGATATTTAATGACATGGAGGAAAATGCTTACACTGTAATGTGAAGGGAAAATAGAATAAAAATTAGATGTTCAATCTAACCCTAATTTTGCAAAAATACACACTCAAGAAAACACACGAAAGAAATATATAAAAATATCAATAATGGTAGGAGTTCCCTGGTGGCTCAGTGGTTAAGAATCCACCTGCCAATGCAGGGGACACAGGTTTGATCCCTGGTCCGGGAAGATCCCACATGCCTGTGCGCCACAACTACGGAGCCTGGGCTCTAGAGCCCGTGCTCTGCAACAGGAGAAGCCACCCTAATGAGAAGCCCTCGCACCGCAAGGAAGAATAGCCCTTGCGCACCGCAAGGAAGAATAGCCCTTGCTCGCCGCAACTAGAGAAAGTCCATGAGCGGCAATGAAGACCCAACGCAGCCAAAAATAAATAAATAAATAAATTTATAAAAAAATATTAATAATGGTTATCTGTTAATGGTGAGATTCTAGGTGACTTTTTTTTTTAAACAACTGAAAATAATAAGTTCCTTTATTAAGAAATATACTTTGGCTGCTGTTCCAAACCAGAATATAACAGTGACAAAGTGAGAGTGTTTTCCCCTCTCACTTAATAGGGTGAGCTAAACAACAATGGGCTGATGTCCTAGCTCTTTGGTGTTTGCGGGACCAGACTCTTTCTATTTGTTGCGTGCTAAAGAGGCAATTATTCAACCTCATGAACTAAGATCCCATCCATATTCCAGCCAGTGGGGAGAAGAGATGGGAAATAGAGGGAATGTCTCTTCTTTTTAACCGTACAACCTATAGAGTAGTGCATGTAGTATCTGCTCAGATTCCACTGGCTAAAATGTAGTCGCATGGTCCACACCCACTGCAAGGGAAACTGAGAAATATAGGGTTTTTTTTTCAAATTAAAGATGGGTTGATAAGGGTATTAAGTCAACAGATAAAAGGCAATTATATTTGTATATATCTACGTGATTTTTATACTCTTTTATGAAACTTTATGAGTCTGAATTATTCTTTTTTTTTTCCGGTACGCGGGCCTCTCACTGTTGCAGCCTCCCCCGTTGCGGAGCACAGGCTCCGGACGCACAGGCTCAGCGGCCATGGCTCACGGGCCCAGCCGCTCCGTGGCATGTGGGATCTTCCCGGACCGGGGCACGAACCCATGTCCCCTGCATTGGCAGGCAGACTCTCAACCACTGCGCCACCAGGGAAGCCCTGAATTATTCTTATAAGTAGAAAAAGATATTTATAGTAAACAAACCCCTCAAAGCTTGCTCTCCGAGTCCCTCTCTCCATCCTGGGGACCAGTGCTCCCTTCTGGTACTCAAAGGCCCTAGAGCATGGTTTCAAGGGATGTGCTGCAATGATCTTCTTCTTTTGTTATAAATCACAAAGAGAGAAATTTCTCCAAAGGTACAGTCTCTCGTGAAAACTCGACAGATCTAAGCCTCAGTTTCCTTGCCAGTAAATTGGAGAATAGCTACTGCCCTTTCTGACACTACAAGGAGATTATAAAGACTAGGGTGAGGGAAGTGAGAGTACTATTAGCTGTTCAGAAGATAACACAGTGGTAGTTTAAGGAGTGTTAGGTTACCAATAGTAGTTATAGCTTAGAAGATCTGACATCGAATCATGGTAATAACGTGAACCCTGTTAGCGCCTTTATCACAACAGTGTATATGCTAGTAGGACTGACGACTGGATAATTAATATTATTGTGGTTGTAGGTTTTTACAGCAGAGTTTTCTCTTTGGAATTTTCATATCTCAAATTTCTGTTTTAATAAGCCCCTTTTTTGAATTCACAAAATAATGTCATGTGCCAAGAAGGACCACCAGAGGGCGCTAAATCACTTACAGAGTTCACCTGGCTTCTTTAGAGCGGAATCACCCAGATTTATGTCAAGAGTATGGGAAGTAGATCCAGGCCTGAAAGAAAATGAAATCTGTATACGTTAATTGTGATGTTGGGCCGACATTTAAGTAAATAAGCTTCTTTGTTCTCCTTGGCTATTACTTCAGTCTCTCTGCCTTTTTAGTTTGTGTGTTCATGCACTTTTATTTATTTCTTTTAAATCGGTTGGGATTGTTCAGAGTAGAATAATTTAGAAACGTGAAACCCCAGTTTGCTGTGATGGCTGCCATAGGCACATGTTGACATGATAAAGAGGCTGCCCTCCTCACTGAGAAGCTTGTAAATGTGACTAGAAATAAATAAGTGGCTTGTATTGTTTTCAGAATGGGGGAGGTTGGAATTTGTACTTTCGTAAAGACTTTCAGTTCTTGTGCAATGGCTCTCAATTCCCAGCCTGCAGACACACCTACAAGAGGTGAAATGCACTGGGGCAATTTGTAGGTGCTTCTCTATAGCCTTCACATTCCCAAGGCCATCCCAGGGGGTGGGAAGGTGGGGAGTGGGTGTGCGTGTCAGTGTTCTGAGGGCCCACCAGACTGGAGCGGCTCTGTAGCGCCCTAGAGTCTGTCCACACCCAGCTGTCTGTGGGTCCATATGGCCTGCTGTGTAATGGCTGCAACAGAAGGTAGAGGCACTGTGCTTCAGTTCTCATCCCAACTGAGGGGCCTCATGGGGTGCAGGACAGCAGTGTGGGTCAGGGAGCGACAATCTTGCCTGTACCCATCTCCCCCGCTACACAAACACAGGGACTGGCTTGTGTGTGTGGGTGGTCAGAAGCTCTGATCTGTGTTTGGCTGTTTATTTTTGGGTCACAGTAATTACAAAGAAGATCTGTATGTTTTTTCAACCTTACAAACAATCCTTTGAGGTAGGCAGGGCAGTTCTTATTTTAATTCCAATTTACAGATGAGAAAGCACAATGAATGAAGTGGTACCTAAGGTTCCCTTTAAGTTTGAGGCCTAAATTGGTGAGGTCAGGTGCCAGGTTTTCTGAAGTCTGTGGTTGGTAAGGAAGTAGAGGGAGAGCTGGGCCATGGCCTGATGAGGTCTATTTCTGGTGGGTAGCGGTCAATGGTGGCCACTGTCTCATTTGGTGCCCACCAGTCGGGAGGTGGTAAGGACTGGGGATTGTAGGAATAGTAGTTTCTTGACTTTGATGGTGAGGGTCTCTGAGAATCCTGACTAAGCCTCGTTTTTTTTTTTTTGTGGTACGCGGGCCTCTCACTGTTGTGGCCTCTCCCGTTGCGGAGTACAGGTTCCGGACGCGCAGGCTCAGCGGCCATGGCTCATGGGACCAGCTGCTCCGCGGCATGTGGGATCTTCCCGGACCGGGGCACGAACCCGTGTCCCCTGCATCGGCAGGCGGACTCTCAACCACTGCGCCACCAGGGAAGCCCTAAGCCTCGTTTTTGTGTAACACAGAAGTTGCTACAAGCTCCAGTCAGCACAGGGACGAGTGATGAACAGAGCAGAGGAGATGATGTCTCAGGGGCCTCCCAGAACCTCTGGAAGAATGATGAGATGATGAAGGTGATGATGGAGGAGAAACACAGCTGGGGATGCTGCAGTTGGGGTGATATAAGTCACAGCAGTCAGTGGTCTCTAGCTACTAGCCCCCGGACTGGTGTCTGAAGGGAACCCAGGCTGTGGGGAAAGTCCAGGAAAGCCTGGAGGGCATTCATTGGTTTGTGGAAGCTCAACTTTATGGGGGGAGGGAATCCATTCTGGGGGTTTCATATCCCACTGGGGAGGCAGTCGTATCCTTTGCTGCTCTTTTCGGGTTACGGGTGTTTTGTATTTAAATTTCAAATCTAAAATGTAAGGAAAGTCCTTAACTTTCCTGGCATATGCTGAGGCCCAAAGGCAGCAAAGTACAGCCATTTAGAAGGCTAATAAATCCAGGAAGCACAGGGCCTCAGCCACCTTCTTGCACTTCCCCCGAGCGCTTCTGGGGCTGATCCCCCCCAACCCAGTGCTGGAAAGGACCCAGGGCCTCTGCATGCATGGGGCCAATGCGGCAGGGATGTGCTCGGAGTGGTTTCTGAACGTGGAGGACCAGGCTGCGGGTACCATGTGGGTGAGAGACAATTTCACTTTCTGGAGAATATTGTCTGGAGCTCCCTTTTACATACTGCGTTTGAGGACCAAACACTTAAGCACTCTTCCCTCATTCCATTTCCCCTTTGACTTTGTCCTTGACTGTACTAATGGATGTGTGTCCTGAGCCCAGTGAATGTACTCTGAATCAAGCAGGAGAAGGAAGCTTCACACATCCCCTTGAGCCTCTCTGCCCAGCTTGGCCTCCCTTGCCCCATCCTCCCCTGCATCCTAGGGCCTCCAAGGGCAAGGGGAGGGGCTGAACTGTGGCTCAGGCAGAAACAGCACAGGCCTGTACAGTGAAGGATGCTAACTTGGCCTTCACCACAGAAAGGCCTGAAAGCAACCCGAGAATTCCAATTAGGCTTAAAAGTAACGAGCTGGAAACTTTGGGGAAACCACTGTGGGCAATGAGGGGAGAATGTGATCATCTTCCTTTTAATTAGTGCTGGAAAAACTTGTGGTCCAGCTGGTAGCATAAGGAAGGGCAGTGTCCAGAGGGAGCACAGGTTGAGAGTATCAGAAGGGGGATTTCCCCTGGTGGTTAGGGAGCGGCTGCTGAACAAACCCAGACACCTTCTTCACCTCTAAGTGGGGAGGACAGAAGACCCTAAATGGGGAAAGGTGGGCTTTAATGGAGCTTGGAGCTGCCCTTCTCACACGATGGAGTCTGAGGCTGAATAAAAGGGGAGTGACATTAGGGAACTCTGTTGTCTATAGGAGCTTTCACTGTCCCTGAGGTCAGGTCGGCTCTGCCCATCTTTGCCTACTCTCTTAGGCAGCCTCTGTCGCTTAATAAGGAAGAGGCAGAAAAACCACCTGCTGCTGTCAAAGGCCACAGACCACCTGCCAGGCCCCCCTGCATGGCCCTGCTTTCCAGAACACAGGGGCCACTGGGGCACCTAGGAAGGCGACAGGGAAGAGCGACAGGGGTTGGTAGGGGTCGAACGAGGGTGTGTATCCTGGAGAAGGGTCCTCCTCACTCCCGAAGCCCGAGGAGCTTGGGGCGTCCGGCCTGTGCAATCAACAGCTAGTCACTTCTCCCCTCCCCACTGGGGGCTCCTTTGGGAAAAATGGCCTGCCACGGGCGCCCGGCCATCCTCCTCGGGTCCCCCAGGGCGCTCGGCTGGGGGCGCAGCACCTTGGAGAGAGGTGTCGGTCCCGCGCCTGGATTTGGGGCTCTCTACCTTTCGCACTGCGGCTCAGGGGTGCGTGCCAGGCCGTCGCCAAAGGGTCTGCCGGCCCCCTGCCCAGCTCGGGGCCGAGGCGAGCCAGCGCGGCGAACCTCCTCCCCTCCCGTTCGGGCGGCCTGAGCCCGCGCCCGCTCCAGTTGCTGCAGCTGCTGTTGCTGGCGGCTGCGGGGAGCGCGGGGCGCGCGCAGGAGAGGCTCGGGCGGCGACGAGGAGGAGCCTGAGGAAGCGGGGAGGAAGATCGAGCGAAGGCCGAGGAGGCTCAGCGGCGTGGCGGCGCGGCTTGGGGATCCCGGGAACATGGGCTAGCGGCGGCGGCGGCGGGCCGGGCCGGGCGCGGTGAACCTGCCGGGGCCCGGCGCACACCGGGGCGGCGAGCGGGAGCCGAGCGCAGCCGGGAGAGGAGGGCTGGCGCGGGGGCGCCCGGGAGGGGGCTGATGAGGCATTATTAACGAGTCGCCGCCTAATAAGCCCAGAGCGGCGGGCTAGCTGCGCGGGCTGCGTGCGGGGAGGGGTCCCGGGCCGGAGCGCGGCGCAAACGCGTGGCGCACAGCGGACGGGCGGCGCGGCGCGACGCGGAGGGCAACCGGCAGGCGAGCAGAGCCGGCGCGGGCCCGGGGGCGGACCGCAGCGCCCCCTCGTTCTCGGCGCTCTGGGCCCGCGCAGCCCGGGGTTAGCGGGGCTCGGGCCGGGGAGGGGAGCTGCCCGCGCGCTCCGTCCCCCTCCCCCCTGGGCGGGCGGGCCGGCGGCCGGGGGGAGGGCGGGCGGCGGCGGCGGCCCGCTGTATATATCTCCGCGCACCCCGCCAGGTCGCGCACAGCTCCCCGAGCCCAGGCGCCTCCCCGCCCCCTCCCCGCGCTCCGCGGCGGCGGCGGCGGCAGCAGTAGCAGCAATATGGCTGTTGATGGGTGTTCGGGGTGGCGCTGGCGGCGGGAGGAGCTCCCCCGAGCCCCTGCGCCGGCTGCCCGTTGCTAGCTATGGCAAATGGTGGCGGCGGCGGCGGCAGCAGCGGCGGCGGCGGCGGCGGCGGCGGCGGAGGCAGCACTCTTAGAATGAGTAGCAATATCCACGCGAACCTTCTCAGCCTAGACGCGTCCTCCTCCTCCTCCTCTTCTTCCTCCTCCTCTTCCTCCTCCTCTTCCTCCTCGTCCTCGGTCCACGAGCCCAAGATGGATGCGCTCATCATCCCAGTGACCATGGAGGTGCCGTGCGACAGCCGGGGCCAGCGCATGTGGTGGGCTTTCCTGGCCTCCTCCATGGTGACTTTCTTCGGGGGCCTCTTCATCATCTTGCTCTGGCGGACGCTCAAGTACCTGTGGACCGTTTGCTGCCACTGCGGGGGCAAGACGAAGGTAACGCGCGCCCCGGCGCCTTCCCCCTGCGCCAGCCCCGCCGCTTCTCGGCGTCCCCTGCAGCCCACCTCCTCGCTTCTCACAGCGCCGTGCCTCCCTCCATCCCTGCCTGCCTTCCCCTCGCCGCCTTCCCTTCCCTCCGCTCTCCTGGCGCCCGCCTGTTGGGGCTTCGGGCGGCGCGCCGGGGGTGAGGAGTTGCCCCCAACCGGTGCGCTCCGGGACGCGGACGCCCAATCCCGTCCCCTTGTTTATTGTAGGGTTGTTTGTGGCTGCGGCTGGGGCCAGGGTGGGAGGTAGGGAGAGCCGACTCGTCGGGCACCGAGCAAGCTGGGGGCCGCTCGGTGCGTGTTCCGCGCGGCTCACCTGCCCGGGCTCGGCTCCTTGTGGTGGGCGAGGGGGAGCACGTCAGCCCGCACTTTAGAAACCTGTTGGGGAGATGAGTTCGTAAAATCAAAAGGGCAGGAAAATTCTTTGAGAAAGGGAGGACATCTTTTGGACTAGGGAATCCCAGGGGAGGAACATGACCGGAGGACGTGCGGGGGACCTGGAGGGGCGAGAGAAAGTTGGGGAGGTGCATCCCAGTTTTGGAGGCAACCCGCGGATGCTGCCACTTTAGGAATGTGGCGAGGTCGCAAAACTGATGTTCCCTCCCTCTCCTACTGTTGGAGCAGACCCCCACCGCAAGTTCTTCGGCATCTGTATTCTCGCTCTCCTGCCACCGCCTTCAGGTCCCCGGAAATGCCCCCGGCAGCGTGGAGCTAGAGCGGGAGGTCCGCCCGAGAGCCCGCCGAGGCCGAGGTTTTCACGCGAGCCTCCTCCCCGACGCTTTTGAGGTGGCTGGATGTCGGCTTTAAACTATTCCTGGCGCAGAGACGCCCACCAGCACCGAGGCTCACTACACCTTATGTATGGTTGCTAGGCTGACTGCCTGGTTTGTCGCCATCGTGTCCCTAGAGATGTCCTCTTCCCCCCCCCCCCGCTCCCCCCCCCCCCCAACTGGCTGAAGGTGAGAGGTGGCGGGCAGTTTTTCATAGAAAACTGCAGGATAAAAAAGAACTGGAAAAAAGAGTGACCAAGCTGATTTCTGTTTGACTAATTTTTAACCTAGGGGACTAACCAGCGCCAGCATTTTCAGAGGGAGGGAAGCTCAAAGGGGGATAGGGAACAGTGCAAGGCCGTGGCACATCTCCGTGGGAATGCTCACACCTTTTCTAATAAAGTTAATCCGAGGACACCTCAAACTTCCACGGGGCACAGCAACTTGTAGCAGCCTCCTTAATTGCTACGGGGAGGGAGTAGGTAAGATGGGGGCTCTGGGTGACACACAAGGGTGAAGGGAAGCTCGTGCGCTCGCTCTCTCTCTCTCTCTCTCTCTCTCTCTCTCTCTCTCTCTCTCTCCTGATCATTAATTATACATTGTGTTGGGTGCTGGAGCTCAGCTGTGTTTTGTGGTAGCACATTTGTGTTTTGGAAAATACTGGTGTGTTGGAAATAAGGGAGAAAAATAAAAGCCATCATTCGCTTCCTCTTCCTCCTCCTTCTCCAGAGACCTCCAGATGTTAGTCAGTCAGTTTTCTCTGGAGTTACCTTCTTGGCCATAGCAGTTTCTCCTTACTTGTCAAGGTGCAAAACCACCCACATTCCAGAGAAGCCATTAGGTTAAGCAAAATCCTAATCCCGAGACCCCCTAGACCCAGCCCCTTGCCTAGCCCTCCTGACCAGTGCTTATTCATATAGCCTTCTTATTCACACATTCCCTCTCCTCTGCCTCCCCACCAGTCTTTAGTCTGCGAGTGTTTTTCCTTTACTGCTACCCTTAGAGGTAGAACTTGTAGTTGCATGCATCTCAAACGTTTTCTAGACTGAGTGATTTGGGGGAACTTTTTAATGATCTCCTTATCCTTCAGGAACTGGGCAGGCTAGATCACAATGAAAACTTTTTTTTCAGTGAGTCAAAATAAGTTTCAGTGTTTTTGTGATCCTGGGGTTTTAAACACAGCTTCTAAAGTCTTTCTACTCTAGGGGGTACATCAGTGCTACTGCATTGCTTCTGATGAAATGCTGATTGGATCGTTCACATAAAGAGTCTGTTTCTTAAATGATGACCAAGCGTAACCTCTGTAAGCTTTCTCAAGAAAATACGTTTTTGGCAATGATCATTAGAAAAAAAAAACAATCCCTAGATATCAGGCTATATTTTGTAGCTCCAAGACATGCCGAGTTGACTAAACTGGAACTTTCTACGAAGAATCATCTGGGATGAGAGATGCTTGCAGTTGGTTGGGAAGATGTGAGGCCAGTATAGAATGAGATCACGTCACTTTTGGTACCATTAGAGTCCCCTTTAAAACATGCCCAGAATCTCTTAATACTTGCCCCTTGATTTGCTCAATTGAATAGTGTGTGTAGCCATCTCATTTTGACCAGTAGTAGTTACTTAGGCCTTTTATAAGCTTTTCTTTCTACTCTTGAGGTCTGTAGTTTTTACTGCAATCATTCTTTTTTTTTTTTTTGTCTTTCATTTTTGCTTTCCAAGTATTTGGTAGTCATCAAGACACTGTTCAGAAGAATGCATTTGGCTTCAGTTTGGAATCATTCTTTTAGTGTTGGGTTTCTCAAGCAAACTAAGGCTGCTTTTCTTTAGTATTCTACCAGCCCTCAGATATATTCACCCTGATCCTGGTTCAGCCCCAAGATGGTTTGACCCGGAGCTAGGGTCCAGAGGAAGGCTGGTGTTTTTAGCATCTGAAATTCTAGGGGAATACGTTTCAGCAGGAACTCCAGAATCACAAGCATTTGGCCTCTGGGACTGCACCATCCTTTCTGATTAAAGGAACCTGAAACTGGATGTACATCATGAGACATCTCATCCTTAGTTCCTCTGGCCTCCGAATTGCAAATCGTGAATGACTTTACTATTCTGAAAAGAATAGTTATGTGGATTTCTTTAGGAAAGAAAGAAGAAAGAGAATCCCATTTTCCCCCAGTTGGGAATTTGGGCACAGTCATTCCAGTACTATATTCTTTGCTGTACTTTTTCACATCATTTTTCTTTCTCTGTTGGGTTTCATCAGAGCCCTCTCTTTACTTGGCCGTGACGTTTCAAGGTCTAAGCCAGTCGTAGACTGTAGTGAACAAGGAGCGGCTCTGGCAGCCTGAAGAAGGTTGTGACCTTGAAGAAGAAGATTAACCTCTCTGGTCTCTTTCCTGGTGTGCAAAATGTGGGATTGAATTCTGTGAGTGCTAATGTCCCTTCCTGCCCTGGGACTCAGTGGAAGACAGTAGAAGGAGTTGGTGATCTATGGGTAAAGTTTCTAGCTCAGAACGTGTTCTGTAACTCTCCAGCCTCAGAGTGCTTATGTGTCTTTATTCCCATCTTCTTCTCTTCCTCCAGCCCACAGTCTGCTTTTCTTTAAATGCCTGGGGAAGCTGAGGCCAGCTTCCTGTGGAGCTGTGGTTTGCTGTGGGTCCTAGACTCATCCTGCTCTCAGGTGGAGCTGTCCTCCCTGTAGAAGTTTGGAATTGATTAAGGTTGGTCTGCATATAATGAATTATGGAGGTTTGTCTCCACGGCTGTGTCTGAGAAAACAACACGTTTTCTCTGTTAGACTCGTGACTAATATAAACATCAGATCCCGTTTACGGCTTGGTAATTACCCAGGGTCTGGCCTGACGCATCATCCAATCAGGGCTGGAAACTTCAGTGCCTCAGAATTCTTGATTCCAGATTGGCCCTGGTGCCTCATCTCATCCTGGAGATAGTCTGCATCGGACGAACTACAGATGTTCCTT
Source organism: Phocoena phocoena (assembly GCF_963924675.1). NCBI lineage: Eukaryota > Metazoa > Chordata > Mammalia > Artiodactyla > Phocoenidae > Phocoena > Phocoena phocoena. The sequence goes on from NC_089234.1 coordinate 55,571,512, forward strand.
CGGATCACTTGGAGGGGAGTGGTGGCCTTGGAGAAGTGCTCAGGTCCCAGGCACAGGGGAGTTCCAGGTGACCTTCCCTTGTCCTGAGAACTTTTGCTTCTTGTTCCTGGCTCCCCCTGTGGAAATGCACACTTCCGTAGAGATGCTGCAGTCAGACAGACCTGAGTGCAAATCATGGATTCCACACTTGTTAGCTGGGCATCTGTGGCTGGCAGCCCTGTTAAGCATGGTTTCTTCACATGTAAGAAAAGCGTAATGATGCTTACTTTGTAGAATTCTTTTTTTTTTTTTTTTTTTTTTTTTTGCGGTATGCGGGCCTCTCACTGTTGTGGCCTCTCCCATTGCGGAGCACAAACTCCGGACGCGCAGGCTCAGCGGCCATGGCTCACGGGCCCAGCCTCTCCGCGGCATGTGGGATCTTCCCGGACGGGGGCACGAACCCGTGTCCCCTGCATCGGCAGGCGGACTCTCAACCACTGCGCCACCAGGGAAGCCCCTGTAGAATTCTTATAAGGAGTGACGATGCTGGGTATACAGCACCCAGGAAATGCCTGGCACTTAGCAGGCCTGTAAATGGGAGCTATCATAGCTCCACAAAGTGGCAGGTTTTAAATTTTCTCCTTGATTCCTTGAACTTTTGGCCCTGGAAGGGCACAGACTACAACAAATAGAACTTTTGAACCTAAAGGGACCTCTAGACCCTGGAGTCAATTGTCCTTGGGTCAAACAACCAGTTAGGGTCAGATTGAGATTTGGGTTCATAGATCTTGGCTGTTGCAAGGCTGGCAGGTCGGGGAGGGGCAGCCTAGGAAGGCTCCATGGCTGAGGGCTTGGCAGGATGACTAGTGCTCTGATGGCGGGCAAGTCAGTGGGTGAGCATTGTCATCGTGGGGCTCCAGGAGCTGCAGACCTAGCAGAAGTGGAAGGTTTTGTGGGCAGGTGTGGCTGTCTAATGTCCCTTGAGAAAGGATGAATTCCACTCCTGTTCTCCCCAGGCCAGAGCCCACAGACCTGTTCCTCTGACAATGGAACAGTTTCCCCGCCAGGGTGCTCTCTCCTCAGACCAGCTTTACCCTGATCGCCTCCAGAGTAGTATTTCCCCAAGTGTGTTCTGTGGAGCATTTGCCCTTGCAGTTACCTTGTGAAACAAAATTGTAAGTCAGGGCATATCTGCAACCCCCACCTTGGAGAGTCACATCATGTTCTGGGAGAAGTCCCAAGGGAGAGGAATTGGTTAAACTGCCCTTGGCCGTGCTCACTTTGAGCAACAGGGCCTAGGTGTCACGCTCGCCATGTAGCACCCAGAAGTCAGCCTGTGACCTTGGGCAAGGACGTCACCACTTTGTGCCTCAGTCTCCTCATCTGTAAACCGGGGGTCCTCATAGAGCTCAGCCCTTTGGGGTAGGTACTCGCAGGGACCCCACTCTATAGCATTTCCTAGGAGGATACTGGTGACTGCAAGCCACGCGCTGGCTCTATTTCCGGGTGCCCAGGGTCCTTGTCCAAACATGCATCAGGAGGAAAGCGAGAGCTGCCCTTGTGTTTGGCCTGGGGGAGAAAGGATTCCAAGGGCAAGGCTCACCGCTATCTTCTTCCCTGGATGGGGACATTCACTGTGTCCCTGGTACAGAGAGTGCTTGCTGTGGGTATCTCTTTCTGACCAGGGCAAAAGGAGCCTGGTGCTGAAGCAGTCAGGTTGGTGTTGGATTCCAATGCCAGGACCTCCTTCCCAGTGTGGGCAGCAGCGGTGTCCCAGCTCACAGTGGCAGTGACCGTGCTAGCCTGCGAATCACAGCAGCCAGCTCCACCTTCCTGGGACTTCAGAGCTGTGGAGCCCCTGCAAGGACACCTCTGTGGTTCTGGTGAGAAGGGCGGTGTTTGTGCCGTGATGCCGCAGCTCCTGGAGCCCTGCAGGGAGCATTGGTCTCCATGAGACCTGCTTGGGGGGCAGGGAAGGTCAGCGTCCCCCAGGACCTCTGAAATCACACAGCCTTTCTGTGCACCGCAGGGAGCAGATCAAGAGAGTGCCCTTTTTTTGAGATGCTTCTGAGTGGGTGGAACCCTGGCCCTGGGCACACGGAGAAGGAAGCTCAGGGGCCCCAGCCTGAGAGGCAGGGGTGTCCCAGCACTGCGGGGAGAAGGCTCAAGGGATGTTCAGTTGGGGTATTAGATCTCTCCCTGCCATGGCCAGAGAGCATCTTAGTCCATCTACCTCTGGGGCCTCGCGCACGTTTACACGTACACGCATCGTACACGCATCACCTGGAGAGCCCTTAAAATGCAGATTCTGATTCAGAAGGTCCAGGGTGGGGCCGGAGACTCTGCATTTCTGACAAGCCACAGGTGATGCCGATGCTGAGCAGACCATGCTTCGAGAAGCAAGGATCCGGTCCCAGCCTCAGTCTCCAGGCGGTCTCTCTCTGAAGACAGGGCTATTTTTAAATATGGAAAGTCTCAGCTCTTCAGCAGTGGGAAGGGATGAGAAGAGGAAGGTTCCCTGTGCCAGGACAGCCAGGTGGAGAAAACTCAGCTCAGGCCTGTCCGCGTTGCTGCCGTTCAGTCTGGGTGCTCCCTGCTAAAGCTGATTGTTCGGGTGTCTGCTCCCTAGGAACCCACAGCGCTGTTGGTTTGGGGCTGGGTTGTGGTGACCAGGGCAGCATCCTGCAGATCTATGGGGGTGTGGTCTGTGCGTCGCCCATCAGGCTGTGGGCTCTCCCTCGTGCCAGTGGGTCACGCTGCAAGGGGACTTTCCGCAGTCCCGGATGGCAACTCAGCCAAACCACCTTCTTGCAAAATTAGAGGCTCGTGGTGGAGCCAGGGCTACACTGGGGCGATGCTCCGGGAAGCCAGCTGTTGGCCGCTCCCTCCGGGATGTTTGAAGTCAGCAGGCAGTAACACTGCCAGCCTGATTTTCCATAGGGACCTCGGTGGGCTTTTCCAAGCGGAGGGATGTGAAAGGATTGGGCTCAAGACCTGATCACAGAGTGGGGAGAGACGGGCGGCACTGTGCTGTACCACCCTCCAGTGGTACTTCTCGAGAATCCCAGCAGGTGCAGCTGGAAGTAGCTCCTTTTCTCAACATACCGTCAGGGGCTTTTTTCTGGAGATGTGCGTTTGGGGTTGTTCCATCGTCAAAGGGGAGAACCTGGAATAAACATTTATCATGAGCATCGTCAGCTTAAATGAAGGACTTAGCGTGATGCCCGGCACACAGTAGGTCCTCAAATACGTCTTGTGGTTAGTAGTGTTGTTGTTTTGGCTTTTATTACATAGGGAATTCATCCTCTGTTCCAGGAACCAAGCTAGGGGCTAGGGATAAAAATAAGACCCAGTTTGTTTGATGGAAGGGATGGAAAAATTCAGTTATCTTCTCATGTCGGTCTGCAAGTTGCCTGCAAACCCCCTGAGGGCAGGAACTGAGTCATATAAATACAAGCACAGATATATGTTGGGAGGGCCCTTCCACAGTGATCTGTGGGAGGCTGCGTGGCAATGTTGTAGGTGCAAATACATTTTGCTGCTCTTTTGGGTAATTTGTTAGACGCTATGGAGAAACTCTGGGTGAAAGGGATGGGCTTGAGTCATTTCTGGATTTTAATTATTCATGCCACCCCGGTCTCCCCTGACCGGTGGGTAAGAAGAATTTGTTCCCGATGAGCACTTGTCCATGAGGTGGATGAGTCAGGCAGGGAGCAGAAGGACAGCTTCGAAAGAGTGGCTGCTTGAAGATGGAATTTGCTTTGTTTTTGGCATTATTTGGGGCCTTATGTCTAATTGCCAATTTGGAAATGTAATTGGCACTCCAGGTCCAGAAGGGGTTATACTTCACGTTGTCAAGCCGAGCCTCTGAATTGTCTCCCTATAAGATCTCATTACCTGTATGACTAATGCTTCTTTACATGGCCAAAAGCGAAATTATTTAAAACGTCTCATTTACTTGGTATTCTTTATGCTGTTTCATTGGCCTCCCTACCAGGTTTTCCCGGGGACCAGATCCGGTTGACGCTGGGCATTTCAAAGGTAATTAACAGAAACGCCGTGTTCCTTCCTTCTGCTCTTTATCATTTCCTTGATTTCCTTTCTTTCCTGGTGATTCCCGCCAAGTCCAGGAGCAGAGGGACTGAAGTTTGCAGGTTAGTGGACAACAAATAGAGGCTTGATCTCGCAAGCTGAGAAGCACGTGGAGTTGTGACATCATAGGGGCAGAAAGGTACTTTGGGGTCGGGGTCCTACCTCCTCCCCAGCGCCAGTGCTGGGAGCCCTCGGCCCCATCTCCAGAAGGGACAGGGGTGTTTATGGCCTTCTGAGGCCACCATTCCATGGGGCACAAACCCACCTAAGCATGAGTGGAAAGGTCTTTCTCCTTGCACTAACCCCTCTTTGCTTCTCGGCTATTTCTAGGACACACAGAACGTGTCTTTGTAGGTGATAGATTTCAAATTCTAAATCCGGCCCAAGAAGGCCCAGAGCTGGATGGGGTTTAAGTGTCAGCAATGTTCTTGAGATGTAGAACGCCCTTAACTTTTGTCACTACCGTGAAAGCCACCTTCTTCTTCTCTCTCGTGACTGCCCGATGTCCTCCTTCCCCAGAGGCGGTGAGGTTTCTCTGTGCCCTCTTCCCCAGGGTTTACACAGCAGCCCATCCCGGCTGTTGGTTCCGGTGGTTTGTCCTGTGCAATGTGTCAGGTCTTGTCAGAAGGTGTGGGTGAGGATTTGGCCATCCCTGAGCCACTGGGTTGCCTCTTTGTCACTGTAATGTAGCCAGTGATTCCAGAGTTCAGCTTCTTTCAGAGTTTAGTGCTGGGCTTGGCCGAGAGCAGACGTGATTTGGGGGCAGTACCAGGGATCCAGATGTATGTAGAGTGCAGATGCTTTGTTAAGAAGCCCTCACTGGACTCTGCTTTCTAGGTGTTGGCTCTTCCCAAAAGAGAATAGACAGTGAACTTGAGCCTCTTTTTGGATCATTTAAATACAGCTGCTCCTAGAGTTGAAGATTATTCCTCTCCAACTGCTCTTCTTATCTCTTCTCCTCTGGCCTTCTATACACTACTGCTGCCATTTCTCCTATTTTGCTGAGCAGAAAGAAACCAGAAAAGAAAGAGAACATACAAGAGGGGTGGGTGAGGGAGGGCAGGGGGTGAGAGGGAGATGTTGACACAAAGAAAAGTAGAATTTCTCGTCTGGGAGCTGGAGGTTGGATAAATACATAATTGGATGGATATTGTTTTTAGTCCCTTCCGCTTTGTCTTAATGAATAAATCATGACAAGTGACCTCATGCCCAAGGTGTACAGCATTAGCATTATATAAAGACCAATGGGAAGAGTGCTTTCCCTTTTGGAAGAGTTTAGCTTTTCAAGTGAGTTCCCTCTAATGAACTGCTAGCGTGGGGCCTGTGTGGCCCTGTGGCCCAGACACCAGGGGTTATAAGGTTTCTGGGGGCTCTTCCTCTTCGTGTACGTGTTTATGCAGGAGCAGAATTCTTCTCTTTGGGAGAAATTGCTGCATGAGTTTGTTTTCCCTTTACATGACTTTGGAAAGTAGACTTTTTGTGGCTCTGGCAGGGGAAAAAGTAGATGGGCAATGAGTAGCAAATGGAGAACTCAGGGATAAGGGCCCTTAAGGCTCGGAGGAAAGATTTGGAAGATGAAAGAAAGGGCTTATCTGAGGGCCGGGGATTTTCATGACCAACATTAGCTGGCCACCGCTTAATACACCGTTCCTCTTCTTTGTGCACCTGGGAGCACTTTCCTCCCAGTGCTTAGAGGAATTGCTTTAGCTACCCGTAAATTACTGCCGTTTCCCTCATAGATTGTGGCAGCCACAGCTGACCAGGTGGTAAGACTCTTGAAGAGTATAGGAATGGTGTCTCGAGCTGAACCCTTAAGAGAAGTCAATACTTCGCCTGTCTTAAAAAGGAAACCCATTTCTTAAGTTTGTGTGCAACCCTATTTTCCCTGTAAGATCTCTTTTTCAATTTGTGTTTTACACTTTTGTCCTTAGTCCTAAGTGTATATATATATTCACTGTAGAAAATGTAGGCAAGACAGAGAGGTGTTTAAAGAAAAAAAGGACACCTCACGCCCACCAGGATGGCTACTACCTCAAAACCCAGAAAGCAGCACGTGTTGACGAGGTTGCGGAGGAATTGGAACCCTGGTGCACTGTGTGTGGGAATGCACCATGATACAGCTACTGGGGGAAACAGTATGGTGGTTTGTCAAGAAAATTGAAAATAGAACTACCATATGACCCAGCAATTCCACGGCTGGGTACATATCCAAAAGAAGATACTTGCACATCCCTGTCCATAGCAGCATTATTCATAATAGCCAAAAGGTGGAAGCAGCCCAGATGTCCATTGATGGATAAATGGATAAACAAATGTGGTGTTTACCTGCAGTGGAATGTTATCCATTTGGAAAAAGGAAGGAAATTCCGACGTGTGGTACAACATGGATGCACCTGGAGGACATTACGCTAGGTGGACTAAGCCAGTCACAAAAGGACACATACTGTGTGATCCTACAATACTTACATGAGGCACCTAGTTGCACAGACACAGAAGTAGAATGATGGTTACCAGGGGCTGGGGGAGATGGGGGGCGGTTGTTTAATGGATAGAGAATTTCAGTTTTGTAAGACGAAAAGGTTCTGCACAATAATATGGATATACTTAATACTACTGAACTGTGCACTTAAAATGGTTAAGATGGTAAGTTTTATGGTACGTCTATTTTACCACAATTACAAGTTTTTAAAAAAGGAAAAAAAGTCCCTCTAAACCCCACTTCCTGGAGATGGGTTTTCATTCTCTTCAGACATATTCTTCACCGTGGTGCTTGTGTTTGTTGGTGGGGCAGCTGATTTCTTTCCTCTGAGGATTGGGAAATGGCAGTCCCAGGAGAAGTGCCCCCCAGCTGGTCTTGTTTGATTTAGACGGTACCCACAGTGAGAGCAGAAGAACAGATCGAACAGCGTTTCTGCCCATCAAGTCTGGTTCGATGGTGTGTGAAGTTAAAGGACCACTGGATTTGTGATTTTGACATATGAGTAGTTACGGTATCTTAGGCAAGTGATGGTCTCTGGGCCCCAGTTGTGTCATATGTAACATGCTCTCTGATTCAGTGATTTCAATATACAGCCATTTCTTCAATCAGATTTCAGAGCTATCATTTTTACCTGATGAAGAACCCAAGACTAACTTACTCAAGGCAGTGGGCCCAGGGAATAGTTCTGGTGCCTCTATGAATCCCAAGAGTGAAATTTGATTGACATGTCCCCAAAACTTCCATACTGACTTCGATGAGGTGGCATATTTAAGAATTACAGTCTGGGGACAGGGGCCCCATTGGAGATACAGTCAAACTTGTCATTAAGAAAAAAAAAAAACAACTCAAATAGTTTTCTGTGACTGTGCTACTACTACTTTTTTAAAAAATAAATAAATTTATTTATTTATTTATTTGGCTGTGTTTGGTCTTCGTTGCTGTGCACGGGCTTTCTGTAGTTGCGGTGAGCGGGGGCTACTCTTCGTCGCGGTGCGCAGGCTTCTCATTGTGGTGGCTTCTCTTGCTGTGGAGCACGGGCTCTAGGCACGTGGGCTTCAGTAGTTGTGGCATGTGGGCTCAGTAGTTGTGGCTCACGGGCTCTAGAGAGTAGGCTCAGTAGTTGTGGCGTCAGTAGTTGTGGCTCACGGGCTTAGTTGCTCCGCGGCATGCGGGATCTTCCTGGACCAGGGCTCGAACCTGTGTCCCCTGCATTGGCAGGTGGATTCTTAACCACTGTGCCACGAGGGAAGTCCCTGTGCTATTACTTCTAATGACATGGCCACACCCCTATTGAGGTTTTAATTTTAATTTCTGGTTTGGGGGAAAGGTTGAAAAGGTCTTGGATTATAGACTAGACTATAAACAGTACACTATGATAGGTTGGCTTTGTTGAGGTTGGGAATAAAAAGAAACATCTGATTAAAGAGGAGGTCATGCAAATCCACTTACTTTCGTGCTTTTCCTTAACTTGCCCCAAAAAGCAACCCCAGAGCGAGAATGTTCATCACCGCCCTGTTCCACTCCAGCTGCCAAAATCAGCAATAAGATGACCACAGTTTCTGTGGCAAAGGAGAGGGTATCTGATGGGGTCAGTAGCTTCTGAAATACCTGCCTCTCCCGTAAATTGTAAGCAGCCAGCACATCAGACCTGTTGAATAGTCTCTTAGGTTATATAACATGAATCAGATTATGCTACTGGAGAGCCATGTATTTCAACTTGTCACAGCTACATTATGTTAACACTTCACAGATCCACAGAGTGCCAGGTAGTTTTTGGGTGTTATTGAGCAAATTGATGATGATGGTAGGACTTGACGAGGCCCAGACAAAAAATACTGCCTTAGATTTTCTATATTGTAGTTTAATTCTTATTGGAGGGTGCAGACATCCTGCAAGTATTCCTTACCAAATGAACTAAAATTTTAAGACCGTAGTTTTTGTATCTGCAGGACCAAACAGTTGATTTATGGCTATGAACCAGATAGGACAGAGATTTTTGAAAACTCTGGGAAGCTTTTCATTTTCCAGCGACAGGCAATGCAAGCACTGTGTTCTTGATTGGTCCCTTCTTTAAGTCAGGAGCTGAAATGTCATCATGCAGATCTCTCCTGAGTTGCATGGAAACTAATAAAATCACGAAGGTTTCTATTTGTACTCTATGAACACAGACTGTAATGAAACTGAAACCGCTATCTCCAGGGATGATGCTATTTTAAATGCTAGGCAAGGCTTGACAGCAATTTTAGTGGTGAAAAGAGAAGACAGCAAGTGAGCGCTTCCGTTCTTTCCTCCCCTCCTCACCAGTGACTTTTCATCCCTGCTTCTCTTTGCTTCCTGACCTCTGAAAGAATTCGCTTAAAACAGAGACCTGTAGGGCTTCCCTGGTGGCGCAGTGGTTAAAAATCCGCCTGTCAGTGCAGGGGACACAGGTTTGAGCCCTGGTTCGGGAAGATCCCACATGCCACGGAGCAACTAAGCCCACGCTTTAGAGCCTACAAGCCACAACTGCTGAGTCCGCGCACCACAACTACTGAAGCCTGCGCACCTAGAGCCCGGGCTCCACAACAAGAGAAGCCACCGCAATGAGAAGCCTGCGCACTGCAACAAAGAGTAGACCTCACTCGCCACAACTAGAGAAAGCCCGTGTGCAGCAACGAAGACCCAACGCAGCCAAAAATAAATAAATTTGTATAAAAAAGAGAGCTGTAATTGCTAGTACAGCCTGTCTACCACCTGTTTTATTTTTTATTTTTTAAAAATATTTATTTGGCTGCACTGGGTCTTAGTTGTGGCATGCAGGATCTTCTTTGCTGCGTGCAGGATCTTTAGTTGCAGCATGCGAACTCTTAGTTGCAGCATGTGGGATCTAGTTCCCTGACCAGAGATCAAACCTGGGCCCCCTGCATTGGGAGCACAGAGTCTTAGCCACTGGACCACCAGGGGAGTCCCTACCACCTGTTTTAGAAAACAGCACCTGATTCTCAAACATTCTCTCTTGGCCTTTTCTCTCCCTCTTCAGACATCGCATTGATCTCCACACTTACTGGCACTTTTGTTTTGCTAAGTCTTTCTATGTGAACTGGAGTAACTGGCTTTTTAGGGAAAAAAATTAATAAACTCTTGAAAGTAGTTACTATGCCTGAAGCACTCTTTTAAAACTCCTTATGTTTATTATGGTGTTTAAACCTCACACTCCTGTGGAGTGAACACCTTTATGATTCCCAGTTTACAGATTAGAAGACTGAGGCATACATAATACTTTTTTTTTTTTGGATAAAAAACTTTGAGTATTTACTGTGGTTCTTGTAGTTTCTAAGCTCTTTATATTATTTAATCCTCACAACAACCCAGTGAAATAGGTGGTATCATCATCCTCCCTTTACAGGACAGAGGCGTGGACAAGTTGAGTGACTTGCCCAGGGTCGCACACTAGTGAGGGAAGAGCCAGGTGTAAATCCAGGCAGGTGGGCAGTGGAGCTCACGTGTCTTAACCCCTGCACTGTTCACCTACAGTCATACGTCATACCTCCTGTAGTGGTAGGTGGGCTCTGCTCAGCTCATCCCTGCCACGGAGTGAAGGAAACTGTGAAGACATAGGACTGAGGAGAGGAGTCATTGTGTGGAGACTCAGGCATCCATCCCTAGGTGAGATGTGAGATCCCTTGGACAAGTTCAGAGAGTTCTATACCATCCAGATAGAAACGAACCTTAAAGGTTATCTAGTCCTTTTTACTCTCTCTATGCCTTGATTTTCCTTGCTGGAAAGTAGGTTAATTCACCTTTTCTCTACCAGGTAGGCAGGTGTGCTGTGTGCAGTTGTGCAGGTTGCTCACTGCACAACTATAGGGCTGCCATGAGATTCACATCAGATAATACATGGTTGCACTTTATGAACCAGGGCACATATACCATATCCCTGTGCTGGGGGGGTAGGTGGAGGCACAGAATACATATTGGGGCATTTTTCTGAGTATCAGTCTTCCTAGGAGTTTTGGATAAAAACATAGTTTTAATATTAACACATATATGGAAGATATTAGCAGAGTAGGATGCAGAATTCACGTGTATTTTAAAAACCTTGAGAGGTACGTGTGGGGCTACGGGGACACTCGTCATATGCAGAAGAGCGCGGAGCAGTGAAATAGTTTGACACCCACCAGCAAAGGCTTATCAGTAAACTCTGAACGAAGCATCCTTATGTGGAATGATGCCTTATTATTCCCACATGCTATTTGCTCATACCTCAAGCTCCAAAACTGTGTTATTAAAATAATGGAAATTCTATGAAAAGCAAATAAATATCTCTGAATTCCCTGGTCTGCTATAAATAAAGTGCATCTTGAATGTCGGTGGGACAGAGAATTTAATCTGCACACTGAGAAGGAGGTAGTGGTAGCTTACTCAGTGGTTATGAATCTCTCCCTTAGAAAGATCGATTCCTTGCCCCTCTCCTCCTCCACGGCCTGGAAATACATTATTGTATCACATTATGGATTTCTTTCTAGACCATTGGGCATTGTGGCCTTGTGCCTGCCAAACCCCACGCACAGACTATTTGGTAGCGGAGACGAATGGGTCGGTCCACCAATCTTTATTAGCGTGGCTGTCCTTTTTCCACGGATGCAGGGTTGTGTAAGACATCATTCCCTCCTTGGCAACACCAGTAGCCACACTGCATTATTCCAGGGGCACCATTCACATCACAGCCATGCATGATGCCCCTGGAATTGTGCAGTGTGCATCTCGCACGTCCATACACGTGACTTTTCTAGGCCTCTGGCTGGGTGGGTGTAATACACTCACACGAGAAATTAAAAATACAGTACGAGGCCCGTAATTCTTAACGGCCAAACAAGTAAGAGAAACATCAAGAACCTGAGATTCAGGAAGGGTGGAGAACACTGAGAATTGGTCCGAGTGGGGTGGCCAGAGAGAGCCCACTGGGGGTGGGGAAACAGCCCCAGGGCAGGCTGTTTCCATGACTTGTGAGCACTGTGACATAGGAGGCCTCCCTGGCCCCTATGCTTGTTCTTAGCCTGAGCCTTTGAGAAGGGTGAAAGCTCGGGTGCCAGCCCATGAGTGTTCCTAAGGTCCGTGAACAAAGAATAACAAGACCCCGAGGATTTGGAGAAGTCCTCTGTTGCTAGCTGTGCTATTTTTAGCTCCTTCCCACGGCCCCTGCTGTCCCCAGGTGTTGGTCAGCAGAGCATCCTGTGCCTGCCTGGAGGGTGGTAGTGGGAGCCCGGGCCGGCCTGCTAGGCTGCAGCAGTCCAGCCGCCAGGCCTGGTGGCCGGGCTGGATCTCGGAGGCTGGCAGGCTGCTGCTGGTTGTGGGTGAGGAGACTGAACCTGAGTAACCAGGGCCACAGTTCACCGCTCCTCCCCAAACCCTGGTGCGTTGGACAGACTCACGGGCCTGGTGATGGGCTGGCACGGGCGGGCGCTGCTTCTGCTCCGGAGCTGCCTGACCATGGCTGCAGGGTGGCCAGGCCTGGGCGACGTGCCTGGGCTGGGAAATGTGGACACAGTCTGGCCTGTTCCGCGGCTGGTCCAGACGTGGTAGAAGGCTGGTAACGACCTCACGGGTGGCCCGCTCATTCCCTCCCAACTCTGCGCTCTGCCTCCCACGTCCTTCAAAGCTGGCTCATGTGCTGGGAAGGTTAGCTTGCTGGGAAGCCCTCTCTGCTCACCTGAGTCAGGGCTCACCCTCTCTGATCCGCCCACCTTCTCCTCTCCATTGGTGTGAGCATCGTCTATCAAATGCTCTCTGTGGACAGGGCTGGTGGTTTTCCTTTTCTGAGCTCCTGTGCCTCCCCCAGGTAGTCCTGGGGAGTGGGCAGTGCGTGCTGGCTGATCAGTAGCAGTGTGGCCTTCTCTTGTCTTCAGAGCAGGCCCCCAGTGAACCGTGAGTCCTGGTATTCATGCTCTTGGGTAGTGCTTCCTTTTGAATCAGGGCTGGCTCCGTGATTTGCTCGTAATCAGTAGAATGTGGCGGCAATGATCCTGCAACTTCCAAGACTAGGTCAGAAGAACCCTTGCAGCTTCCCTCTTGGCCTCTTGGGACACTGGCTTAGGAGAAGCCAGCCGCCATATAAAGAAGTCTGACTACCCTGAGAGCACCGTGTTATGAGAAGTCCAGGTCACTTGGAGAGGCCTGGAGGATGTGCTGCCTTGTGGGGGGAGAGGGAGACTCTCCAAGGGGCACCAAGGCACCGGACATGGTGGGAAGGGTCCATCTGGAAAGTGAATTGTCCAGCCCCAGCTGACGTGAATCAGAGCTGAGCCAGCCAGTGCATCCCTCCCTGAATTCCTAAAAAGCATTAACAAAATAAATGATTGTTTTAAGCCACTGCATTTCGAGGTGATTTGTTATGCAGCAGTAGACGATGAGAACAAATAACTCCTATTAAAGGGGTGGCCCTCTCTCTGGGTTCCTCTTAGACTTTCTTCCCAAGCTCCCTGCACCCAGCCATATAGGACTTTCTTCACTTCATTAAACTTTTTGTTTCTATACCTCTGGGCCTTCACACATGCCAGCCACTCTAGCTGGAATTCTCTTTCCTTATCCTTTGTCTCCTGTACCACTTAGCTGACTCCTGTTTATCCAGTGATGTGCTGGTAAGCGTTTAATCTCGAGGAGGGAAGCCCTGATTTGTAGCATTCGTCAGTTCCCGTGGTGTAAATACTCTCACCGTGGCTGATTTTAAGATATCAGCATGATGGCACAGAACATGGAGGCAGGTATGTTATCTACCTTATGTGGAGGCTGAAGCTCACAGAGGTTTACTTTCTTCTGTAAATCATGGGCAGGTATGGATTCTGGTCTGCTTGGCCTCAAAGACCATGCTCTTTCCACTCTCCTCCTTTGTTCTCATGAAGGACCTGGAGCCTACCATGAGCAAAGGTAACACCACTGCTGGGCTGTCCCGTTTCTTCTAGACTAGTGGTCCTTCCATTGCTTCTCTTGAGTTGCTGCTGGCTCTTCCTCGTGCTTTCCACACCTAACCAGTCACAGATGCTAATTTCTCTATTGGACCATATTATGGTATCTAGATTCTTCTGTGGTGCATGAAGCACCACACGGAAGCAGTGAGCTAAGAGGGGCCTATGAGTCTACTTTGAGGCTTGATTAACAATGTGTATTAGGCTAGGCCAGCTGCTGTAATAAGCAACCCCACCTGTCAAGGATTTAATACAGAAGTTTATGTATTGCTCATATAAAGTACCATTGATAGTGTATGTGGAGGTTTGGGGGGATGGGGTAGGGACTTGCTCCAAGCAGTCATTCAGGGTTGGCTCCTTAATACCTGTAGACCTGCCATTTCTAGGGAGCCCTGAAGGTCTCTGCTGAACCCCTGCATCCATCTGACAGATGCGGAATGAGAAGTAAGGATCATGAGGTATGGGTTCTGTGAAAGTAGTCCTGGAAGTCACTCACATCGCTTCTGCCCACACAGTCCAGTGGTCAGAACTCTCACATGGTACCTTAACTGCAAGGCATCCTGGGGAATGTAGGGCACCCAGGAGGAGTAGGAAATGGGGCTCCAGAGTGCCACTGGGTGAGAGCTTTTGCTGTCCATAGCTGGCTCTGCCATAATTAACGATGACCAGATGACCATGGCCCAGTAGTAACTCTGGATGTTGATACTGAATATTAATATTCAGTGTTAAAATGGAATATTTAGAATATAATACCGAATGTTAACACAGGGTGCTATGAGGCATCACACACGCTGTTGAACACTCTACGTGCTTTATCTCACGTAATCCTCTCAAAAAGCCTGTGTTGTAGATATTATTACCATTATCCTCATTTTATAGCTGAGCAAACGCTGTGGCTTGCAGTGGGTATAGCGTGTGTCCAAGGGATATCACTTAGTAAGTGGCAGGACTCCATTCAAACTCAGAATTTTCTGGCTTCAGAGTGTTAACTCTTAGCCACTTCCTCGCTGCTCTGGGGTTCCCTCAACTCTCCCCATTCTTGTCCCTTCCTTCAGCTTGTAAGCTATTCTGCTTCCTAAACACCTTCAGAAACAAAGGGACCAAGGGGCTTAAATGCCTCCTCCCTCCACATCCCAAGGAGAACAAAGAGAAAGCCGTCTTGGCCGTCACCAGGTGACATTGGCCCTTGTTCTCCACCAGGGTAAGGGGTGGTGTAAATTGACATACTCCCTATGATGTGAAAGGACTGTCCTCCCCTCAGCTGTCTCCTGCTTTGAGTATTAACCTTGAGGGGCTCTTTGCCTGGAACGTCAAAGGGGGATGAACGTCAGAGGCTGGTTCCCAGGTCCTTTGCCTTCCCCCACCGTGGCGAAGTGCTTCACCCTTGGAAACTTCCCTTTAGCCCATTCCATCCAGTTCAGATGTCATGTTCTAGCAGAGTGAGTTCAGGAGTTCACTGCTGAGACAACAGGGGACATTGAACGTGAGTAATAACCTGAGTGGTGTGGCTGCTCTTGTAAAACCCAATGGAGGGAACCCTCTTGCACTGCTGGTGGGAATGTGAATTGACACAGCCACTATGGAGAACAGTATGGAGGGTCCTTAAGAAACTAAGAACAGAACTACCATACGACCCAGCAATCCCACTACTGGGCATATACCCTGAGAAAACCATAATTCAAAAAGAGTCATGGACCCCAATGTTCATTGCAGCTCTATTTACAATAGCCAGGACATGGAAGCAACCAAAGTGTCCATCGAGAGATGGATGGATAAAGAAGATGTGGCACATAGATACAATGGAATATTACTCAGCCATCAAAAGAAACGAAATTGAGCTATTTGTAGTGAGGTGGATGGACCTAGGGTCTGTCATACAGAGTGAAGTAAGTCAGAAAGAGAAAAACAAATACCGTATGCTAACATATATATATGGAATCTTAAAAAAAAAAAAGGTCATGAAGAACCTAGGGGCAGGACGGGAATAAAGACGCAGACCTACTAGAGAATGGACTTGAGGACACGGGGAGGGGGAAGGGTAAGCTGGGACAAAGTGAGAGAGTGGCATGGACATATATACACTACCAAATGTAAAATCGATAGCTAGTGGGAAGCAGCCGCATAGCACAGGGAGATCAGCTCGGTGCTTTGTGACCACCCAGAGGGGTGGGATAGGGAGGGAGACGCAAGAGGGAAGAGATATGGGGATATATGTATGTGTATAACTGATTCACTTTGTTATAAAGCAGAAAGTAACACACCATTGTAAAGCAATTAAACGCCAGTAAAGATGTTAAAAAAAACCCAAGGGACTGGAACGTACGTGTCCGAATGGACAGCATCTCTCATTCCAGTCAGCTCGATGCAGTTAGCAAGAGCAGGTCCTCTGGAGCCAGACTTTGTGGGCTCAAATCATAGTTCGCTACTTGCTGACTTTTAGACCTTTTATGAATTGCCTAAACTCTCAGAGCCTCAGTTTACTCACCTGGAAAGTGGGACTAGTATTAGTAATCACTTCATGGGGTTGTTGGGAGGATAATGTGTGTTAATTACTTAGAGTAGCACCTGGTACATCACGAGTGCTAGGTAAGTGTTAGTTATTATTGTTATTTCACTTTGGTCGCCTTTGGGAGACTGACTCTCCCTAACATGGACCGTGACAGTCACCTCCTAGGTGGTCACTCTGTTTTCCAGAGGGATGGCTGGCATGTCTGTCCCCCTGCTGGGATGTAGCCTTCCTGAAGTCTGGGACTCTATGCTGTCCATCTTTGCATCTGTGGTGCTTGAGATTGGAGGTCCTATGCAAAAGTTGCCTGAAGTATTGTCCCCATGTTGAGGGTTCCAAGATGACAGGGACCTTTTTATGTTTATCTCTGTTTCATTAGCAACCCACAGCAGTATCCAGCATCACAAAATTCTTCTCGAATAAATGTAGGGCTGAACGAACAATTGGTTACATCCTTACTTGGAAAATGAAGGTCTCCCCTTGGGAACAGGTTGGTGATAGCATCGGTGCGTTCTTTTGAATGTTGCTGGGGTGACATCTCTCAGCATTTGATTTTAGAAAACTGTCCAGGGGAGTTAGCAGGCAAGTATGATGATCAAGAGAGGAAGCCAGTGTGGGTAAGGTATTTCTGGTCTCTCAAATGTATAATTATGATTGCACATAAGAATCTGAAAGTTCTGGGTGGTGTGTACATTACCTCTGTAGGCGATTTCCAAAGAAAAGTTCTGGAAATGCTTTGAGTTTTGGCAGCATTGGAGCAAATGTGTCATTGCCCCTCCCCCCGCCCCACTGCAGAGGGGCAGCACTTTTTTTTTTTTTTTTTTTTTTTTGCGGTACGCGGGCCTCTCACTGTTGTGACCTCTCCCGTTGCAGAACACAGGCTCCGGACGCACAGGCTCAGCGGCCATGGCTCACGGGCCCAGCCGCTCCGGGGCATGTGGGATCTTCCCGGACTGGGGCACGAACCTGCGTCCCCTGCATTGGCAGGCAGATTCTTAACCACTGCACCACCAGAGAAGCCCACAGCACTCGTTTCGAATGTTAACCTTTGGCCTCTTTAAATTCAGGCTTGTGAACTTTATAGCCTAGCCTTGGAGTTGGACAAAGGTGGGCTTGAATCCCAGCTCCACCTTGCGCTAGCTTGGTAGCTGTGGACAATGAACCTTGGCAAGCTCACTCTCTTCATCAGTACAATGTGAGTGTTGAAAATACCTGCCACGTAGGGTTTTTGTGCAGGTTAAATGAGATGATCACCTTGAGCAGTTAGTGCCTCTTAGGTGCTTAATAGATGGCTCCTGTCATGATAAGATGGAATGTTACTTTGACCCCTCTCCTCTATCCGTAGCCATGGGTGGAGATGCCACTGAGGAGGAAGAGACCATTTGAGGGTGCGTGGTAGCCAGGGGCCAGCAGTGAGTACCAAATGAGGGCTGGATGAGACCGTTCCGAGGGTCCCCGGTGTTTTTGTAAGGATTTTGGTTTTGCCTCTATGTGTTCTGCCCTGCACCACCTCTTCCCTCAACCTTAGCAGATGGAGATAATAGCAGAGGGATAAAAGGGATGGAAAGTGTTGGAGGGCCCAGAAGGTGCTTCTACCAGAAGGCTGAGGGTCTGCGAAGAGGCTTTCGAGTCTGGTGGGCTCATCTGTCTTCTCTCCTGGGCAACCTTTCCATCCTGTGAATGCCCACAGGGGCCCAGTGAGCTGTGAATGGACCAGGGAACCTTTGGGGCTGTAAGGGCCAAGAAGAAGACCCTTCTCCAGCCTCAGCCTTCCTGCCAGGGTTACTTGTTATTTGAGTTTCCCCCATTGAGGAACATATGTTACTGCTGCACTGAGGCAGCCCAGGTGCCTGATTTAAGGTTTATATAACCTCAAGTATTTGTCCTCAGGCTTTTTCCTCCATTGGGGATTATGTGTTCTGAGGCACCAAAAACATCTTTCTGTACACCGAGCTCCTCCAGGAAGGCTTCCGGATCGTCTTTCTTTCCCCTCCCATGCCCTCTTATCTCAAGTGTATCCTGCCACAGTCACTCAGTTAAGCAAATAGTTTGTTTTTCGGCAACTTGTCCTACACTGGGGTGGGCTCTGAAGAGGATCCCCCGGGCATCACTCGTGATGGTGCTTCCTTGGGGGAGCCCACAGTTGATTTGGGGCTGAGCGGGGGACGGATATGGGCGTTCTTTCTTCCGCCTCTGCAGTGAGGTGGGAAGGGTGTGGGATTTGGGCGCCAGAACATGGGCTCAGCTCTTGCCTTCCCCACTGATGGGCTGTGTGGTCTCGGGCAAGTTGTCTGCTTTCCCCAAGCCTCAGCTTCCTTTGCTTGTAAGATGAAGACCACAGAGAAAGTTCTACCTAGCAAGTGAGAACTAGTCAATAGAGAGTGGCCGCCATGTTGATTATGGATCCAGGTGTAATGATGTCATTTATCAGAAGCAAATGTATTCAAGCCACCATGAGTCGCCTTGTACAAAGCACTGTGTTAGGTGGGGGATGGAGACCAGCCCCAGAGAATGCCACACTGCTTCCCTTGCCCAGCCCTCTGGCTAGATTTTAAGCTCCTAACTCTTGCCTCTGTATCCCCAGAACCAAGCACGCAGCCTGATACAAGGTGGGCACTTGGTGGAAACTGGCGAATGAATGAACGAATAGGCATTCAGCAAACAACTCCTGATGAGTTTGACCAATAGTGCGCACCGGTTACATTTATATTTAGGGCACTGAGTCTCTTTCTTGTCTGTGGCTTCTTGAGCACGGAGGGTATTTAATTCCCTCTTGAAGCTGAGGTTGAACCTTTCAGGACACCTCCACCAAGAGGAGACAGGCGTTTGTCCAGGTCTGGGTGGTGGCAGGGGGTGGGCGCCTGCGGTGAGCCTTCAAAGGTAGCCTCTCCCCACCCCACTTGCCCGCGGCTTGGCCCGGGGTCCTGAAGTGTCTCACGCCCGGCTTCCCCAGAAGAAAGGGTATTTTGTGTGCTCTGTGTGTGTGTCAGACAGCAGCTTCCCTTCCACAGACAGCCTTTGCCTGTGTTTGCTAAAATGACAAACTCATTCTTTTCTCTCCCTCCTCAACCATCTCCTTTCATTCCCCGCGTGAAGGGGCCTCTGTCAGGCCAGCCACCAGCTCTGGTGAGGGGAGCCGAGCTCCTCGTCACACTGTGCTGGGCAGAATTACCGCAGATGGGACGGAGAAGGCAATTTTAGCTCGAATGCAAACATCCTGTCAGAGAACAGGGCGATTATCGTTTCTGTTCTGGGGGGTGGGGATGACCGCACAGAGGAGAATCAAGGCATCTGTTTACACTAATTAACCCCTAGGTGGGCACTTATGCTGCGGGAGCCAAGCCAGCCTGCAGCCTGAGCCACCTCCCCTAAGGAAGGCCCCTTGGAACCCAAACTCGGCCCAGATGCCTCCACGGGCTTCCTGATTTACTGTTACCCCCATTGGGTCTGGTTTTAAGAGGTTTCTTTCTTTAATTATTTGGCTGCGTTGGGTGTTTGTTGCTGCACGCAGGCTTTCTCTAGTCGTGGCGAGCGGGGGCTACTGTTCGTTGCGTTGCGCGGGCTTCCCATTGTGGTGGCTTCTCTTGTGGAGCGTGGGCTCTAGGTGTGTGGGCTTCAGTAGTTGTGGCACGTGGGCTCAGTAGTTGTGGAGCACGGGCTTACTTGCTCCGCGGCATGTGGGATCTTCCCGGACCAGGGCTCAAACCCGTGTCCCCTGCATTGGCAGGCGGATTCTTTTTTTTTTTTTTTTTTTTTTTTGCGGTACGCGGGCCTCTCACCGCCGTGGCCTCTCCCGCCACGGAGCACAGGCTCCAGATGCGCAGGCTCGGCGGCCATGGCTCACGGGCCCAGCCACTCCGCGGCACGTGGGATCCTCCCCGACCGGGGCACGAACCCGTGTCCCCTGCATCGGCAGGTGGACTCCCCACCACTGTGCCACCAGGGAAGCCTGGCAGGCGGATTCTTAACCACTGTGCCACCAGGGAAGTCCCGGGTCTGATTTTAGACAAAAGCATTGTTTCCAACCTGATTGGTTTTGAGTTCTTTAAGGAGGCACAATGTGTATTGAAGAGAGGCACAGAGCACCTGGGGTGGGGCCGCTCAGTTCCGGTCAACCAGGGTTTATTGGGCTTCTGGGAAGTTTAAAACCCTGTGCTGTGACTAGGGGAAGGTTGGGGCAGGGGAGTTGGCATTTCTTGAGAGCTTAAAATGTGTCGTCTTCTGAGCTGGCTGCCTTGCAGCTTAGCTGGTAAAATTTTCATAGCAACACTGAAGGGCAGGTGCTGTTCAGGAGTTTAGACTCAGAGAGGTTAAGTCATTACTCCAGGGTCACACAGATGTCCCAGGAGGTGGAAGAGAGACCTTGAGAACTTCTAGCCCTATTGCGTGGGAAAGAGTTCCAGACCGTTTGTAGTTTATTCCCACAAATAAACAATTATTGTATGCCCCTGCCTGCTGCAGGGGATCCAGAAATGAATCAGCCCCAGCTTTGTCTTCCTGGGAGCAAACAGCCTCTAGAGGAATCTTCACTTTCATTGTTTCGTTTGGGGCCGGGAGCTGTGTCAGGGATGTGTGCGGGGCAAGGCGAGGAGGTAGGGACTCATTCTCAGTGGTGAGAGAGGAAGACTCCTCCTCAGAATGTCATATTTGAGACACGCCTTGAAGGATGAGAAGGAATCTGCCCGTCTTTCGAGTTTCGTTTTTAAAATTGAGGTCTAAATTCACACAGGGCATGCACAGATCTTAAGTATTGAGGTGAGTGAATTTTCAGGTATGTATGTAGGTACCTGTGTAACCTCCCATTTTTGGAGACAGGAACGCCGCATTGCGTTCTGTGTTCAGGCAGAATGATGAGATGCCCGCTCGTGAATTCCTCTGAGGAATTCAGAGGAAATGGAGCTCGATGATCCTCCACAAATCTGATTTCCATCATAAGGGAAAGGAAGATGAATATTCATGGATCTTGATCTCTTTCTGTATCATTTACGTTTTGCTTCCTCTGGATTTGAGGCTCCCCACCTGCCCCTGGGTTCTGAAGAATAATGGTTTCACGCATCACATTCTTCCTGCATTGGGAGGAGAAGGGAAGAAGAAAAGAAATGAGGGGAAGAGAAATTGACTGGACTCCTTGAATAGTTGAGTCAGCTTTGTGCACTCGTCTAAGGATGTGCTGGTCTCTGGCCACATACATGGAATGTGTACGTTGTCTTTGGGGTTTGTGGGAACGAGGCCTGGTACTGTGAGCCTGATGTGCTGTTTCCTCCATACGTTCTCAGCAGGAGTGTGTTTGGATCTGGTCCATGAGTGGGACCAGAGGGAACCAACCAGGAGAAACCAGAAAGCCACCAGGACTCCCATCTCTTTCTTCCTTGAACCCTTTTAGCTTCCAATGTAGGATCACTTAAATCATGTAAGGAGGCAGCTGTATGCTTGACTGTTTTGCAGACCTCGATCTCCTCTGTTGGGTTATGATCACATGCCTTGTTCTTTTCTCATTCTCCTCCCCCCTGCTCTCCTGGTCCTGTCTGAGCACACAGTAAACCACCCCATGAGTGCTTGTCGTGTGCACTGATTTTAGTGTCTTTGGTGAAGTTGTCTGTGGTTTGCCATCACAGGGACATGGAATTGGATTATAAGGTGATAAGCTGATATCTAGTTACAAGCCAATAGTATTCATCTCTAGACATCTGGGTGAACATGGACCCTGGTGAAGAGCATAGGACAAGTTTAGAAAAAAAAAATCGCAAGAGCTCACGCTTTTGAGAAATTGCTATGTACCAGGCCCGGAATGAAGGAGTTTATGTAGCGGAATCAGTTATGATGCTTTTGATTGCAGGTAGCAGAAATGATGCCTTTAATTGGCTTAAACATTTAAAGGACTTCATTGGCTTATATAATTAAAACGGTGGGTGACTTCATGAGAGGCTTCATCTAGAGGTTCAATGATGTCTCCAAGGACCCAGTTTCTTTCTGTCTCTCCAATCTACTTTCCTTAAAGGTGGCCTCATCTTGAGGCTGCTTTGCCTCTGGGTTCCAGTATGGCTGGCACAGCTCCGGAGGGCACGTGTTGTTATGTTCGTGCATGGTGGGAAATAAAGCGCCTTTATTCCAGCATACCTTGCACGGGTCCTGAGGGTCACTCTAATCAGATAATCTGAGGCCAGGGGGTACGGTCAGAGTCTTCAGAACATTAAAGATCCCTGAATGGAAAATAGGGTCTGCAGGGAAAGGGGAAGATGGACGTTTGGAAACAGTCATCCAAAGTCCCCTACACATCAGGGTCGAATATAATCTTCACAGCACTCTCTCGAGGTGGGCACAGTTACTACTCCCGTTTACAGATAGGGAAACTGAGGTACAGTGAGGCCAAGTAATTTGCCTGAGTTCACACAGCTCGTGGCTTGAGCCAGGAGTTGAGCCTGCAATTCTGACCTCTGCCTCTGCCTCTGCCTCTCTGCCTCTGACTTCTGACTCTGAGCCTGCAATTCTGACCGCTTCATGGCATTTTTTCTTTTCTTTTTTTACCGAGATAAAATTCAGCCTTCTAACGTGCACAGTTTCAGTAGTTCTTAGTATATTTGCAAAGTTGTGCAACCATCACCATCATCTAATTCCAGTTTCATCACTTCAAAAGGAAGCCCTGTACCCATCAGGCCGTCACTCTCCGTTGCCCCTCCTCCCAGCCTCTGGCTAATATGTGGCCTTTCGTGTCTGAGTCCTTTCACTTAGCCAGCAAGCTGTTTTTGACTGGCATCTGCTGAGCCTGACCTCAAGATTCTTCGTTCCCATCTTACCCATCGTGAAACGGACGGTGCTGCTGGTGGGCTGGGGGAGAAAGAGATTCTGTGCTAGAGAGAGGGAGAGAGGCTCCACAGATGGGCTCTCTGTTTATTTTGGGGGAGCCACCAGGCTGGGGCTCTGTGAGGGGGGTCTCTGTACCCCAGTATCTTCCAGAGGTACACAGTGAGCGATCATTCTGCTTTCTCGAGCACCCCCATACTCCAGGCACTGTTGAAAGCCCTGGGAGAACAGTAAGGAAAAGGGCTGGCCGGGGGGGGGGGGGGGGGGAGCAGGGGTGCGGTAGGGGTCACATAATCAACAATCCATCAATAAATGGATGAGATAATTTCCAGTGGCACAACAGAGAAGACTGGGGGATGGGATCAGGGTGCTTGAGGGGCTACCTTGGTGGGTGGCCAGGGAAGGCCTCTCTGAGGAGGTGTCATTGAGCTGAGACCTGCTTGAGGATGGAGGCGGCCGGGCAGAATTCGGGGGCGGTACATGCTCCAGGTCGGGCCCCGGTGTGGGCTCCGAGTGTGGGAACTGGGGGATTGGGGGTGGAGGTGATGGTGACTCTGCTACCTTGTTTCTGCTTTTCCCAAGTGGTGCCTCCCTCACCGGGACCTTCTTTTATCTGCATCTTCTGTTCTGAAAGGGTTTGACCACTGCCTGAAGGTCATGGTGAGATTCCTCCCTGAAGGCTTTGGCATCTGTTTGGGGCTTTATCTCTCTGTGTTTTGAGACTCGAGCCCAGACTTCCTCCTGTTTCTAACTCAGCCCAGAGGGTGCCAATCAGCTGTTTGTTTATTTATTTATTTGTGTTTTAAAGAAAAATGTGATCATTCAAAGACTTTCATGCTCTTTCTCTTTAAATGTGTTGTCGTCCAAATTCCAGGGACTGTCTGCCTAGTCTAGACAAACACCCGATGTCACGCGCCCCTGGGAGCTCTGTAGGCTAATGTCTTGAGTCCGCTCTGTCGGTAAGTGTAGACAGAGGGGAAGATGAGGGAAGATGAGGGAGTCTGTATAGTCGGGAGGAAGGACCTGGCACACAGCATAAAACCCATACCCCAGCAGTCCTGGGATGGCTTGTTCTGGCAGAGATGGGAAATAAAGCAGTTCCGGGCAGGGGGCATCGGGAACGTGCCTACCACGGGTGGGAGTGGATTCAGGAGTGAACGAGATGTCCACCATCCCTGGCTTCAGGGCCAAGTAATCTCGTTGTCAGGGCCTGATGGAACAGGTAAGCTCCCTCTTATACAGACATGTGCGTGCATGGGCTGGAAGCTGCAAGGATGGGGAGGACTTAGGCGGGTGGCAGGCCACAGGGACCCTAGGAGGGGAGATGGAGGAGGGGTGAGAAAAACCAGAAGCTCTAGGAGGGCAGGGACGGGTCTCTGTTGCTCATGGCTTAACCTCCAGTGGCTAGTAACGGTGCTGAGCCTGGAGAAAGCACCCTCCTTCCCTCCTCAGGTGGACTGAATGTGTGTATTCGTTTCCTATCACTGCGATGACAGATGACCATACGCTTAGTGGCTTTAGACACCACAAATTTTTCTCCTCCAGTTCTGGAGATCAGAAGTCTGTAATCGGTTTCACTGGCTGAAGTCAAGGCATCTGCAGGGCTGCTTCCTCCTGGAGGCTCTGAGGGGAGCATCCTTTCTTTGCCTTTTGCAACTTCCATCAGCCTCCCGCGTTCCTTGCCCTGTGGCTCCTTCCTCCGGTTGCCAAGCGCATCACTGCGGTCTCTGTGTCCACCATCATATCTCCCACGTTCTCTTCTGTAGTCAAATCTTCCTCTGCCTCCCTCTTGTCAGGACCCTTGTGAGCACATTTAGGGATCATCCAGGCTACTCTCCCCATCCCAACAGCCTGCAGTTCATCACCCCCTTTGCCGTGTAAGAAGCCTTCTCACGTTCTGGGGATTAGGGCATGGACGTGGCGGCAGGGCATGCCGACCACAGCGCGTAAAGGAATGATGTTTTTAAGGGAAGGAGAGGGCAGGGGACTCCAGGAAGCACGTGCAGCAGGGGAGTATTCCCCTCTCCGGGACCCCACCCAGCTTACAGCCCAGGGACATGGGATTGCAAGGTCCTCCGAGGACCGAGCAGCACCTTGAAGACAGGTAAGGAGACCAGTCCTCCACTTGGCTGCAGCACTGCTTTCGTCCTCCTGGGCTGCCCCGCCTCTCCCCATTCTCACTGCTGGGTGAGACTAGGTTGCTTCTTCCGTCTCAGAAGCATCCCACTCACACCCTATTCTGACATCCTGCTCTTTCCCCGACTCCAGAATTCTTCTTCCTGTCTTCTTTCCCTTTCTATCTGATAAATCCCTGTGAGTATTTGCAAAAGGTTGCCTAAAGATCTCGCCCTGGAGGTGTCCTAAGTACAGTGTCGCATGC
This sequence comes from Phocoena phocoena, assembly GCF_963924675.1. Taxonomy (NCBI): domain Eukaryota; kingdom Metazoa; phylum Chordata; class Mammalia; order Artiodactyla; family Phocoenidae; genus Phocoena; species Phocoena phocoena. The sequence goes on from NC_089234.1 coordinate 55,596,690, forward strand.
CCTGTCGGGTCAGGTGAGTCAGACTCCAAGCTGGCCAGGGTGATTTATTGGAGACAAACGGTCACAGGGAGGGAGAATGGGGCAAGGCCACTGCCGTGGCCGGCTGCAGGTGAGAGCGAGGGTCCTTGGGAAGGTCAGCATCCCCAACGTTCTCATGGGGTCTTCCCCTTGGGCAGTGTGCCCAAGGTGACACCGGGACCACCAAGATGGCTCTTTGCAAGAGGTTGTTGGCTGAACATGGTAAATCACGGATGGCTCTGCCTGCTTTAGAAAGGGAGGGCCTCAGGTCACCAAGGGGGCCCAGTGATGGAGTGGTGCTGTCTGGTCATTTCCTCTCGACTTGGGGCCCCAGAAGAGACTCAGGAAGAACGGAACTGCCAGAGCAGACATGTCTTTCTTGACTCTAAGGAGGGGGGCCTTTGGGGTCTGCACGTTCCTCTGGAGGAGGGGCTGGTACCTGACTGTCTCATCTTTTCTTTACTGACAGTGGGGGTGGGACACAGGGCAGGGTGACCCTAAAGTTAGAGCCAGTCTGGCCTTTTAGCAGTTTTAGCTGCAAAGGGATGAGGGCAGAGGAGGCCAGGGGTTCTGGGGAAGGGTGGAGGGTGGAACCTGAGGAGGAGACCCAGGCCACAGCTGTTGCGCTGTGGCTGGAAAATGATACGAGTGGACACGTCTGTGGCTGTGTCCCCAGAGGTGGAGTGGTGTTGCGGGGAGCGTGGATTCAGCCCTGGCCCTGCTACTTGCAGCTGCACGACCTTGGACAAGTGTATCTGTACACGTTGGTTTTCTGTAAGATGGGCCTCTCCCTCGTAGACTGTGCACCCATGCAGTGAGCTGATACCGGGGAAGCAGGCGGCATTTAGGAAGCACCCTAAGTATGAGCTGCTTCTGTTAACATTGTCATGTTTCTGCGGCCCCATGGCCTGCAGGCCTTTCTGGCCTCCAGAAAGGGGAGTGGGAGATGGTGCCCACCCCCTCCCCCAGCCATGGCAGAGTATGGGGAGGCTGTTCAGGCTCAGTCCCCTAAGACACTGCTGGGGGCTATCCCAGCAGAAGCCAGACATTGCCCCAGAAGCCCACATGCCCTGTGTGTGTGGGGCACTTAGCAGAGGGCTGACAGGCTGCCAAGCCCCGTCACCCGGCCTCTCCAGGGGCCGTCAAGGAAGAAGGCAGAGCCCGTGTTTGGAGACAGACCTGGCTTGGAGCCCAGTGCAGTCCCTTCCTAGTTCTGTAACTTCTCCGAGCCTCAGTTTCCCCATCTGTAAGGTGGGAATCATGCCCAACTTGCTGGGGTGCTTTTAGGCTTAGGAAAGATGAGGGTGCCATTCACGGAGTCCTTCCTGGCCGCAGGCAGGGTGCCAGCTCTTTCCTGCGTTATCTGCTTGCCCTCCTTGCAAGAAGGCCTCCCGTGCAGCCCGTGGCAGCTAGTGAGCACCCAGTGAGGGACCTCTTCTCCCAGGTGGCCTCAGAGGACCTTGCAATCCCGTGTCCCTGGCAGCAGCTGGATGGGGTCCTGGGGAGGGAACATCCCTCTGTGGCTTCCTTGCTCCACACGCTGGGGTGGCTGCTGTTAGAACTGCACGTTTTTATGGCTGTTTCCTTGTGTTCAGCCTCCAGGCTGTTTTATGGGTCACTGTGTTCTTAGAGCCACACCTCAGGTGGGGCCAGTCCTCTGGGATGTCCCAGAGCCTCTACGGGGCAGTGGCATATGGTGGCCACCCCGAGCTGCCCGTGAAAGGAAGGGGCTGGGGGAGGACCAAGGCCATAAAGCCAGGACCTAGGGTTTCCAGTCACCCTGAGGCCCTCAGAGAAAAGTGTTGGACTTCCGGGCACCCACCTCTGATAAGAGCCATCTGCTAATCTTTAGGAAGGGCGTGACTGCGCGGTTTCTGTGCTCTGACATCAGGTAAACTCAAAGGACCTGAAGGGGAGAATTTGATAACTTTTAAAAACTAATAAATGCCATTCCTGCCAATTGTTTTTCTGAAGAGGCTTATTTTATTTTTTTCAATTCCTGTTTCTCTGTTCCTCACTGTCCTTGACAAGAAAGGCTTTTTTTGTGCGTCCGCTGTGGTTTTATAGGGGGCAGTTTGGTGGAGGGTTAAAGGCATGGGTTTAGGGTCAGACAGATTGTGGTTTGAACCCTGTCCTCCCTGCTCAACAACGGCTTTGACCGTCACCCGGCCTAGAGGAGCATTTACTTGGCTGTGAGCAATTACTTCCTAGGGGCCAGGAAGAATCAATGTCCTGCCATGTGTGGGGTAGCCCCGGACAAACAAGAATCGCCCAGCCCCCAGTGCTGGCAACTTTCTTAGAGAGACACTGTTAGCGGGTCCCCAGTAACATCTGGCGTGCATTGCACACTTATGTGTTGGGCACTTTTCTAAGAGCTTCAGATTAACCCTGTGAAGTAGGAAGCGTTTTACCCTCCTTTTAGAGATGGAGAACTGAGGTTCAGTACCTCGTCCAAGGTCACCCTGCTAGGAAGGGGTAGAGCTGGGACTGGAAACCAGGCAGTCCGACGCAAGGTCTGCACTCCTGTCGCCAAGCTGTATTGCTCTGAGGCTGTTCTCTCTCCAAGAGACTACGGTTCTGCATGAGTATCGGGCAGCCCTGGGAGTGGGGGTCTGCGGAAGGGGCAAGAGGTGGTCCTTCCTGCTGTGTAGCGGGAGAGGGTGGGTGTGAGCTCAGGCCTACATATTGCCCCAGCTGTTCTCCACCCGCCCACTTTTGACTCCTTCCCCTCAGCAATGGCCAGAGGGTAGGGGTGGGATGTCCAATCATTGAATGGATCTGCATCCCACCCCCCAACCCCAGCCCCACTCATATAGATGCTCAGTTGAGCATCTACATGTTTGATTCTCAAGCTCTGGACCACATCCTCGCACTGGGACATCTGTCCCAGCCTCCTGATCAGTGGAAACGTTTTTTCAGTCCTGGACCCTGGCTGCCCTCCTGGTGCTGTGGAAATCTATGCTGAAGTGGTGGAGAAAGGGAGGCAAGCATGATCGAAGGAAGCCCAGAGGGAGGCTGGCCCTGCAGGGAGTCCTGAGAACTCCGGCATCACAAATACCAGGGCCTGTTGCTTTATTTTTAGCAGTTTGAGGGGCCCTGAGGGTAACAGGGGGATGGGGGAATCCTATTTTTTGCTCTGTCTTGCTAATGGAACCTCTAGCAGTTTTTAATGCCTGGTTTGTTTTGCTCTGAAGTCTCTCCTACCTCCAGCCCCACACTGTATTTTTCCTTCGACACAGCTTGAAGGAACATGAATGATGATGTCACCCTTCGGGCTTGAGGTCTCCCTTCCTGCCAGCTCCCGCTTCTCCTAGGAGGAAAGTGGCCGTCTCTCTGATTTCATGCTCTCCCCCATCCTGGGCTCCAGCAAAAGCAGCCAGCTTTTCTACCAGATGAATGGATATTCCCAGAGGTGTTTCCTGGGACTGCTCTGAGAATGTTCCCATGCCTGCCTTAGTTGCTTAGAACCCTTGAGTCCGTGGCAGGGATGATGTCGCTTGGCAGGAGGGGCCTGCTGAGGGCTGGACAAGTGAAGGACAGCATGTGGGGTGCTGGTCCCACAGCTTTAGGACTGCTCGGAGTGCTCAGGAGATGGGGACCCAGTGCCATGGTAGGATGTGAAGCAGGGAAGCACTTCCTAACTTAGTACACTCATTTTCCCCTCTCCACCATCAACATTAAGAAAAACACAAACGGCTTTATTGAGACATCACTTATAGACCATAAAGTTTACCCATTTAAAATGGTTTCTAGGGCTTCCCTGGTGGCGCAGTGGTCGAGAGTCCGCCTGCCGATGCAGGGGACACGGGTTCGTGCCCCGGTCCGGGAAGATCCCACGTGCCACGGAGCGGCTGGGCCCGTGAGCCATGGCCACTGAGCCTGCGCGTCTGGAGCATGTGCTGCGTAACGGGAGAGGCCACAACAGTGAGAGGCCCGCCTACCGCTAAAGAAAAAAAAAAAAAATGGTTTCTAGTATATTCACAGAGATCTGTATCCATCACCACTATCTAATTCCAGACCATTTTTATCCCCCTGCCAAAAGAAACCCCTTATCCCTGGGCAGTCACTCCCCATTCCCCCCCTTTTCCCAGCCTGGCAGCCACTAGACTGCTCTTGGTCTCTGTAATTTGCCAGTTCTGGCCATTTCATATAAATAGGATCATACAGTGTGTGACCTCTCTGATCTCCGTGTCATGCTGCAAGAGGGAGCCTCATGTCCTTTTCTCTGAGCACTTCTGTCTACAGTAGACACGAGAGTCATCAGAACCTGAAAAGTTAGTATCATAAGGACATCTTTCTCTCCTACCCCAGGCTTTAGTGCCCTGGTGGAGATGGGAGATGCCATCAGATTTTGCTGTCATGCATTGGTGAGTTTCATGTGCCTCTCAAGTTGGAATAAAATCAGAAGGCCGTCAACCAACTGGAATGGTGAAACGTATAAAGGACGGTCTCATTCTCAATGCCCCTTAGTGTGGTATAGTTTTGGTGAGAAGCAAGGTTAGTTTCTTAGGTGGCATGGATCATCTTGCAAACAAAGGAGCAAGGGCTGGGCATCTACTATTCATTGCTTGGAACTCAGTGCTCCCTGGATGCAAACATTAGCCTGGTCTGTGCCATCTGCTTTGGCTCTTGGTCCAAATAACTGGCTACATCTCTTGACCAGCTTGACTTTGGCCGTGTCCTCAAAGGCCAGGAAATTGCCTTGAGGTCCACACGGTTTCTGGTTGAGGCCCTGGCCAATAAAGCGGCCTTGATGCTTACCAGGGCCTGTGGGGAGGGGAGGCACCGTGGTGATGACCTCTGACAATAAACATACCTTTGGAACTAGACTCTGGCCTCCAAATACAGGAGCTGCTTCATCCTGGGGCTGGGGGGAATGAGCTACCAATAGATACTTTGCTTCCTAGATTATATAAGAGGTGCAAATGTGTACTCCAAGGGTTTAAAGGTCCGAGTCTAAGGTGATGGCATCATTTGTGTTTGATTGGCCAAACCATAGGCTGGCTGCTTCCTTATCCACGTCACCAAACAGTTACGGAGTGCCTGTCACCCACTCATCCATGCCACTAACTTGGCTTTGAACACAGGTTTAATTGTTGCTGCTTTTTTTTTTTTTTTTTTTTTTGCAGTTCGCGGGCCTCTCACTGCTGTGGCCTCTCCCGTTGGGCTCTGGACGCGCAGGCTCAGCGGCCATGGCTCACGGGCCCAGCCGCTCCGTGGCATGTGGGATCTTCCCGGACCAGGGCACGAACCCGTGTCCCCTGCATCAGCAGGCGGACTCCCAACCACTGCGCCACCAGGGAAGCCCTGTTGCTGCTTTTTGGTGAAACGTTTGCGATTGTCCTTTCTTTTCACCCACAAGGCCTTGGTGGGGATGAAGATCAGGATGGTCCCTGGTGTCTCGGGACGTGAATGTGTTGGTGCAGCCGTGGGAACTTGGGCAGACCCTTCATATGTGAGCCTCAGTGAGCCTCTCTGTCAAGAGCTGTGAAGCTCAGATGAGATCATGTTTCTGAATATATTTTGGAAAGGTGGAAAGGGCTGGCCGTAAAGCCACGTGGTCAGACCTCCTGTGCGTGAAGGGCCAGGATGAAGTCTCTCCTTTGCTTGGCAGAGGAGAAAATTGCCTTTGCTCAGTGGGAGGGACCTTTGACCATCTCAGTCTGGGGAGAATCATTAAGTGCCCGTTAGGTGGCTGTCGCTGTGTTAGGTAGCTTAACAAGCGGTTTCACGCCCTGTAGCAGGAGGCAGAGTGGTGGCATGGAGGGGGCGTCAGGGCCGGAGCAGAGGCCCTTGTGCATACCTGGCTCTGTCACCTTGAACACGTGTGTGTGTGTGTGTGTGTGTGTGTGTGTATAGTAGCAACTTCTCTATGTATCCTAATACGTAAAAGGGCTATCGTGAGGACTGAGGAAATGTGTATAAAGTGCTTCGAAATGCTCAATAAATCCTGCTTCCGGCTCCTCCTTTTCCTTTTGATTACCCTCATTTCACAGGTGGGGAGACCCTGGGCCACTCTTCATCTTGTGTAACAGTATCGTTGGGGGGGGGAGATATTCCCACCTCTGTTTAAATACCCCCGGGAGTGGGGAGCTTGCTACCCACTGTGGCATCCTGTTCCAGTTGGGAACAGCTTCATGTGAATCTTGGATTATGCCGAGGTGGATGGTGAAGTGTTTACATTAAAATAATGGGCTGTTCATCTTGAGAAAATGCTATGATTGGCCCCCTTCCCACAAGTGTGGGATGATGTTTCATGATGTAGAGATGGGTTGACAGTCAACTTTGTCTTGACTTGATGTCTCCTTCATAACAGGTGAAGGCCTGGGGCATTGTAGGGACTGGTGAGCGTTCGGGATGGAGGTGGGGGAGATTAGCTTTTAGGGAGTTGTAGGGTTGAAGAGAGAAGGCGGCCATCAGGAGAGCACTGGAGCCGAGGTAGGATGACATCATCATGACTAGGGTCACAGGCTTGCACTTGACCATGAAAAATCAGCATTGGGTTGGGGTGTCCAGTGCTGTGCAGGCCTTCTTCAAACACATTAAGGACCTATGTATAGCACAGGGAGCTATACTCAATATTTTGTAATAAGCTTTTTATAGGAAGAGAATGTGAAGAAGAATATCTATCTATCTATCTATCTATCTATCTATCTATCTGTCTGTCTAACTGAATCACTGTGCTGTACACCTGAAACTAACATGATATTGTAAATCAACTATACATCAGTTAAAGCAAAAAACAAAAAAACACATTAAGGGGGAGACAACCATGTGATGATCTCTGTAATTGCTGAAAAAGCATTCCAATATAATATAGTTGACACTTCACGAGAAAACATGGCAAATTCGGCACAGAAGAGAACTTTCTTAATTTGGTGATGGATAGCTACTAGGATCTGTAGCCAATGTTATTCTTAATAGATAAACGTGGGACAAATTTCCTTCAACTTAAGAATAAGACAGGAACGCCCACTATTACCTCTGTTTGACGTTGGACTGTAGGTCTGAGCCAGTGCAGTAAGACAGGAGAAAGACAAGAGAGACACGAGGCATGGACAGGAGGAGATAAAAGTGTCATTATTTGCTGGTGATCTGATCATCTGGCTAGAGGAAATCCTAGACTCTGAATCTATAAATTATTAGAAGCAACAGAGTTCAGCCAGGTGGCCAAAGGTCAAGTATGAAAACGCATGCCTTTCTCGTAGACCAACGGCAAGTAACTGGAAAACAGAGTAGGGGAAGCCAGGGCTCTGTGTAGTGAGGAGTTTTGCCATTATCCACGTGGCATCTATGTTGGCGATTGTCTCCCTACTTGTCTGTGTACAGTGTGATAGAAGACAGATACCTTTATTTTGATTTTCACGGGGGAGGAACCTGTGGCTCTGAGAGGTTAAAGTGACCTTGCCCAAGGTCCCTCTGTGCCTAGGAGGCAGCGCTGGGACCCGGCTTCGCAGGGAGATCAGCGCTCCTTCCCCTGTGCTACTCTCCACCACCCTCTTGAGACCTCACCTTCTCTACCAGTTGGTCTCGTCCTCCGTTGCCCATCTCTAATAGAGGCAGAGCTGGGCGGGGACGATGGCCCAGAAGCGTTTATACTCGGGTTAGAATGTACTCTGATTTCTTTTATGAGCAACAGCTTGTCCTTCCTCATGTGCTTATGGGTGAGATGCTGGGTGGGGTTGGCTTTGAGGGTGCCTGGCCTGAGATGGGAGGAGGGAGGAGAGAGGCCAGCGGTTGTTGGGCATGTGCTCTGGGTTCCGTCTCTTTCCATTTTGACTTGCTTGCTTTCCACTGCTTCCTCCTAATCCGATTTACATCTTTGCTTTCTTACTTCCTGAAATGCTTCTTCGACAATTATAACAATAACATACGTTCACTGCAACTGGTGGAATGATAACACAGGAGAAAAGGTAGTCCTGTTTCTTCTTTGACAGCTCTCCTGCAGCTTCACCCGCTGGTGGTAAAAGCCTCATACACATTCTCCCAGTCATTTCTCCTGGTGCAAACAGGTTTTCCATTCCTTCAGTGGGAATTGACAGGCGCTGTGCTAGATGCTGGGGATGCTATAGTGAGCAAGAGACAAAAATCCCTGCCCTCATGGAGTTTACCGTCTAGAAGGTGGAAATACCTAATAGTGAAATGTCTAAAGTGTCAGCCAATGGTAAGTTCTGTGGAGAAAAATAAAGCTGAACCCCCCCCCCCCCCACCTTGTAATTTCGAATGAAGAGGTTAGGGTAGAATTTACTGAGAAGGCAAATTTTGTACAGAGACCTAAAGGACGTGTGGGAGAGGTGAAGATCTCTGGAGAGGAACAGTGAGGCTGAGGGTAAGTGCAAAGGCCCTGTGGCCGGATTGTGCCTGGTAACGCACTCTGTCAACTGGAGCAGAGTGTGTGACAGGAAAAGAGGTAGGAAATGAAGTCACGGGGAGAGGGGGTAGGAATTGGAGGAAGGAAGACTGTGCAGGGCCTTGTGGGCAAAAAGGGCATCTTATCACACTATTTTCCCTCACAACTTGCTTTTCTTATTTAATAATGCATCACAGACATCCCTCCAGGTCCACAGATAAAGATCTCATTTTTAGAAACAATTACCAAATATTCATGTACAATAATCGATTCAGCCATTCTCTTAAAAAATTTTTTTATTAATTTTTATTATTTTTATTTTATCTTATCTTTTTATTGAGGTATAGTTGATTTACAATATTATATTAGATTTAGGTATACAACATAGATTCAAAACTTTTATAACTTATACTGCATTTAAAGTTATTATAAAATGTTGGCTATATTTCCTGTGTTGTACAATGTATCTTTGTAGCTTATTAATTTTATACATAGTATTTTGTTCCTCTTAATCCCCTACCCCTGTCTTGCCCCTCCCCTCTTGCCTCTCCCCACTGTCAGCCGTTCTCTTTTAACGGGCTTTCAGGTTGTTTCTTTCCCCACTAAGGCAGTGCTGTAATAAATATCCTCGTACATGTTGCCTTCCATTCTGGTGCTTTCATGCTACATGTTGGAGTGTGGGATTTCTAGGTCAGGGACACGTGTATATTTAATTTTAATAGATAGTGTTAGATTTCTCTCCAGAAAGGCTGTAACTGCTTTCTATGATAGAACTGTCCCTAAGTCTCAGATGGCTCACTTTGTACACAAGTTGCTAAATAGCTACTCTGAAAAGAGGGGAAATGACACCTACAAAACAAAGGACAGCCCTGGAATCCTTCTTCTGGTGGGAAGGTGTGTGGCCTTGTGGAGTGTGCTGCTGGGAATAATATCATTTGCTCCTTTGGGGAGCTTGTATTTGATGGTTGTGACATCAGGATAGCCGAGAAGATGAAAACACAGCTGTTGCTGTGTTGTTTGCATTACGGCTGATTTTCCATATGCTGAAAATAAGCACAACAGCGAGGACAGCATGGCCACAGAGTCACACCTTGTCATGGGATACCGACTCCTGTTCCTGTAGCATCTTAAGGGTAAGGCTTCTTCCTAGTGTCCTGTGTCGTGCGCCTGTGAATGCTGGTAGGATGGCGGTGGGCGTGTGCTTGCTCCCCACCCCCATGCCCCCCAGCATTCCCAGTGGGGTCTCGTAAACTTTGAAGCCGACTTCTCACCCGCTTTATAGCTGTACGTACTTGGATGATTTGTACTGTTGGACATTCAGGCCGTTTCCTGTCTGTTGCAATTCAAACAATGAATAATCTTGTGCATGAGTCTTTTGGCACTTGTATGAGGATATCTGTTGGGTAGATTTCTAGAAATAGAACTGCTGAATCAGAAGGGATTTGCCGCTTATGTGTTGATAGATATTACGAAATTGACTTCCCTCTGGAGCGGGACCGGTGTCCCCATCCGAGGGTGCTGTCGGCCACATGGGGTCTTGTCACACGTTTTAATTTTGCCAGTCTGATGTGTGAGATGTATCTCATTGCCGTTTCATTTTGTATGTCTTTCTCAGGAGTCAGGACAAACATTTCATCAGACGGTCAAGAGATATTTCTGTTTTATTTTTGTGAACCGTCTTTCAGATCCTTTGTCCTTCCTATTTTCCTGGTGGATTCTTAGTCCCTTATCTGGCCCCTTCCAGCATGGTCTGTCCACATGATGAGGACATGTAACCCTCTGATTAGATAACCTAATCTGTCTGACTAGTTAGAGGTCGATCCACATCGTCTTTAGCGTCAGGAGTGAAAACCTAGGTGTTGGAGAAAAAGAGGTACGTCTCAACAACAAACTCAATCATGGTCGCCTTTGGACAAGTGTGTGTACTGACTGTTCCTCAAATAGCTTAACCCAGACATAACAGAGAACTCTTTGACCCTGGCGTCCATCAGCCTGGGAACATCTTTCATGTGGTCTCATTTTTATCCTATCACAGGTTTGAGGAACTCTGAGGATACTTGGTTGGTTGTTGCTGTAACTATTTTCTCCGTTTGCTTGAATTTACAAGTAACTCCCTTGCTGGAGTTTCTGAAGCAGTGACTCCACTGCGTCACTATGCCAGTCCAGGTGGCTCACCTGCTATCGCCAACGACCCCCAACTTCAGTAACTTAACACAATAAAGGGCATCTTCCACCTCCGTGATATTTATTATTAATGCCGTGTGAGTGTTCCTGATGGGGCAACCCCCCAAGTGTCCGGTCAGGGATCCAGGCTCCTTCTGTCTGTGGCTCTGCCCTTTCTAGGTCCCTAGAGGCTGCCTCTGGGTCCCCAGCTGCCAGAGGGGAAAAGAGAGAAGAGGACTGTGTGTGGGAAGGTTTCATGGGTCAGATGCTCTGCCCACACGCCACTGGCCAGAACGCAGTCTTGTGTCCTGATTAACCAGAGAGAGGCTGGGCAGTGGGGGCCAGCGTGTGCCCCAGGTGGTCAGTCCTGACCCCAGGTGCCTGGTGTGCCACGATCTCTGAGCGCCATGTGGGACTTGAAAGTTTCCAAGGTGTCTTCTCAAGTGTGATCTCGCTCCATCCTTTGACAGTTCTGTAAGGGAGAGGTAAAATGGATGTTTTTAACCCCTACTCAGAGCCGAGGAGGCCACAGCCCAGGGAGGTTGGTATCCTACGCAAGGTGGGACATTTAGGTATGGACACAGGTGCAGGGAGAGTGGGCTCAAGAACAAAGCTCTCATCTGGCTGGCCCTTTCTGACATGACACCAAGCAGTCACCTACTCTGGGCAAGCCTGAGCCAACATTTGTGCGTGGGAGAACGGGGCCGTTTGTCAAGGGGACAGTGGAGGCTGGCCCGAGCGTATCCTCTACCCTGGTGTGTGGTGAGAGGGGAAGGTGTCTCTTACCCTTTGGATGTACCAGCCAAATGGTGAGGGGTGACAGCACTGCTACTGGTAGGAAGGCTTGGCCAAGGTGGCCCATGTAGGACAGAACCGCAGTAAACCTGGCACCTGCAGGGGAGCTGTCCCTCACCTTGACGTTGTCCACCGTCCCTTTCTTATCATTTGCCTGGGACAGTAGCATGGAAATTGGGGCTCTCCTCTTCACACTCCCATTTCCTTTTATTTAATTATTCTCACTGCAACATTTGATGCTGCAGTGAGATCAGCATGTGAGCTGTGATATCTCATCTGTTCTGTTTGGAGCAGCAGGGAAGCAAATGTGGGATGATGCCGTCACCTCCCCTTTGAGTAAGGACTGTGCCTCCAAGCGTCCACTGGGTGGACTGAGCACACATTGGATGCTTTCTTCTCCAGGGTGGACGCTTGGGTTTCCTTGTAGGGTGAAGGACCTTGAACTAACCTGGTCAGAGCCTATAGGGACAGAATCATAGGTGGATGCATGGATCATTGAGGTAGCAAAGACATCACCGAGCTACAGAAAGTAGATGAGGTGTCAAGAGGCCACTGTGCAGGGCTTGGCACTGTCAGGCCTAGCTGAATGGGACTAGAAAGCCACTGAACTTGGTTTTCTCATCTGTGCAAAAGAAATAGCATCTTTCCCATCATTCTCACTGGTTCTTATGAGGATCACATGAGATAATGTGTATAGAAGTGCTTTGTAAATGGTGAAGCATGCTGCAATATAAGGTATTATATTAATAGTAACAACTGTCATTTACAATCGTGGTGATTCATTTGGGGTCAGAGCTCTCATCATTGTTACCGTTACTGCCCCACATTGTAATTCAAAGCTGCAATTACCATGTGCAATTTCGTTTGATACTTAATGATCATGGAACGTTAGTACTAGAAAGAATCTTGGGGATTAACTCGTCCAGCCTTATCACTTTGTATGTCGTGAAACATCTGTGGAGGGGAGGGACTTGTCTGAGGTCCCTGGAGCCCGAGACTCAGACTCTCAGTGCTACAGAGTGGGCTGTTTTGCTCTTTTGGGTCAACGATACTCTGTGCTTTCTGAAGACGCTGGAAACCAGGAGCTTCGGGGGGGATATTTGTCCTTAGTCATTAGGTGGAGTTGCTGCTCTGACTCATGTCTGTTTGCTCACACTGACCCCACTCGGAGCTCCACTGTTTGAGCTTCTGGGCGAATTTGGACAGTGCTTTGAGGAGAGGCTCAGATGCTGAGAGAGCTGGGCATAAGGGCCAAGAAAGAAGGGATAGGAACTGAAGTGGTTTGCCAGCAAGGAAAGGAGACCAGGGCAATTCCAGAGCAAGGCAGGCAGAGGTGCCCCAGCTCCTGCCTTCGGTCCTTATGAGACCCCACCCTCCTCGTGACTCTCTGTCTGCCCTCCCTGTGGGGCGCCAGCCACCGGGGCACTGGCAGGAGGCATAGCTGCAGGATGGGGAGGCCCCCTCTGGAGAGAAGACTGAGGGATGCTTTAAGTATTCAGAGGGCAGTCAGGCTTACTTTAGATAGAATGGGGACCAGTGGGAGGAGGTTCTGGCAAAGCTGACTCTGGCCTCGTATTCATTATTCATTCACCCCTTAGTTGAACCCTTTACTGCTTCCGGGTCTTGCTCCCATGTCACCTTCTAGACGAGGCCTACAGGAACCCTGCTGTTCCAGCATGTGACTTGCACCCCCGTGCTTTGACCTCTCTTTCTGAACTGGATTCACCATCCAAAATGTACTGAAAACTTGCAAGTTCGTACAGAGAGCTCCTGTGTACCCTTCACCCAGTTTCCCCTGATGTTCACATCTTAAAGACCACAGAGGAGCAAGGTTGGAAACCAAGCACTGAACGTTGGTATAATGCTACTCTCTGAATACAGACCTTCTTCGAATGTCACCAGTTTGTCCACTCACGCCCTTTTCCCTTTGCAGGGTCCGATCCAGGATCCCACTTTGCCTCTCCCTGACACATCTCCTTAGTCTCCTCTAATCTGTGACATGGCTTCATCTTTTGTGACTTTGACATTTGTGAAGAGCCCTGCTTAGTTATTTTTGTAGACTGTCCTCCAATTTGGGTTTGTCTTCTTGTGGTTAATATGTACTGATTTTATTTCCCGTTTATTGGGTCTCTCCCTGAACTGGACTGTTGGCTCCCCCAGAACAAGCATCCTGGCCTATTTGGTTCGCTGATATACCCCAGCCCCCGCCGGAGTGCCTGGCACACGTGCTGCACGCATTGATATTGGCCAAGTGAAGGATGAGGTGGTGAACTCCCCAGCTTTAGCCGACCACCTGACCTGGAGTGAGAGAAACCCAGAGCAGCTGGGTGCCGGCAGAGCCTTGGTAGGTGGCTGGGCTGGGTGGGCCCTGAGGCCTCTTCGAACATTCAGATTCTGTGATTTTATAATCAGATTCTGTGATAGATGAGCTCAAGTTCATAAAATGCCACAGGTGTTAGCTGAACAGGTGCTGGCTGTGGAACCTTGTGCTGGGCACCTGGGATCCAGGCTGTGAAGTACATTTATATTCCCTGTGGGCCAAGAGCCCAGGGAAATGCATGAGAAGGACCAGTGGCCATGATGCAAACAGTTAATGGTCTGGAGTCTGGACTCTACATGAGTGGCTCCCAAATTCCAGCCTGGTTCAGAATCATCCAGCAGACTCTGTGAAAACACAGATTGCTGGGTCTTACCTGCGGAGTTTCTAATTCGCTTGGTCTGGTGTGGGGCCTGAGAACTTGCATTCCCAACAAGTTTCCAGGTGATGCTGATCCTGTTGGTCCAGGGACCCCACTTTGAGAGCCGCTGCTCTAGATGTTCAGAGGAGAAATAGGCCACTGCCAGCGAGCAAGGACCAGGAAGGCTTCACGGAGGAGGAGGTGAGGCTGGAGTGGGGTGGGATTTACACTGGTGAGGGTGGGGCTTCAGTCACACACAGCAATCGCATGTAGACCGTGGGTACCTTTTGCCTACCTTTGCCCTATTGGCCTCTGGCGTCACTGTGGCCTTGTCTGGCCTGCTCCGTACCATGAGCAGTCTTGGCCAGGGGATCTGAGTCCCCAGAAGAGGAGTCTGACTAAGCCTTTGACAAGAGTTGACCTTGGCTGGTTTGGATGGAGTCACTCTAAGGCCTGGATGCGTCCCGTACTGCACAGGATGTCTGCATGTGTTTATTTGCCTGGGCCGTGCCCGCTGCCTGCTGGCACCGTCAGAGGTGTTGCTGTTGGTCTCCGTGGCTCTATTTCTGTTCTCCTGTCTGGCACCAGCTCAGCGGGGACAGATGAGGTGTGTGGCTACCCTTGCTTTCTTTCTGGCTCCATGTTCTTCTTAAGGCTGGCCCTTGGTCAGGTAGAACATTTCAGTCTCACTAGAGTATCTGCTGTGGAAGCAGATGTGTTCTTTTCGGGAGAGAGAAATTCTGAAGGAGGAAGAAAGCCTTCAGGGAGATAAATAATTAAATTATGTTTGGACTTAACACACAGTGATGATAGGAATGTTTACACGTGTGTGTGTGTGTGTGTGTGTGTGTGTGTGTGTGTGTGCCTTTAAACTTCCAGAATCATTTAGGACTTTTAATTCCTTTAAGTGACATTCAAAAAGTGGTGTTAGAGGTGAGGGGAAGCATCAACAAGCTTGGGGAGGCCATACTGCTTGTGCTGTTGGAACACCCTGGGCAGGAAGGCAGCATGTCATCCAAATCATAGAACCACAGTTGGGACAAGAGGGATGTCAGGGTGCTTCTGATTCAACCCCATCATTTTAACCAAGATCTTGAAAGGCTAGCTCTGCTCAGATGTCACCTCCTCAACTATCCCTGGGCAGACCAAATGGCTCTCTCTTTCTTCTGTGGACCAAGGTTGCTTTATAACAGACTTCTCTTATACGTAGTTGTGTATGGGATCAGGGATCAGCAAATTACAGCCTGCAGATCCAATCCAGCCCACTGCCTATTTTTGTAAATAAAGTTTTACTGAAACACAGTTGTGCCCATTTGTTTATGTATTGGCCACGGCTGCTTTTGCACTACAGTGGCAAGGTGAGTAGTTGCTACAGAGACCCGATTGCCTGCATTTTGACTGTCTTGGCCCTTTATAGAGAAAGTTTGCCAGCTCCGGCACCAGAAAGTGAGCTCCTGGAGGGCAGGAATGGAGTTTCATTTACCTTTGCATCTTCTGTTCCTCACTCATAGTAGGTGCTCAATAAATATATGTTGACTGGGCTTGAAAGGCAGTGGGTCACTTGGTCAGTGGTTGAGTGTGCAGGGCTGGAGGCACCCCCTGGCTTCCCCAGGCTTCATCCCACTGTTGGACCACTCTGCACCCCAGTTTTTCTGTTTGGAGAAAGAGGATAATATTGTCTGCCTTGCTTAGTTCATTGATTTACGGTGAGGATAGAGCAGAATACTAGAAGACAATTCTAGTAAGAACTGCAGGCCTAGCTTCCAGTCTTTCTGATGATTCTAACGTAGCTCAGCACTGGATTTCTCTTTCCGAAACTCTTGCACCCCGGGCACCAACCTCTCAGTGGCTTCCTTTTACCTACAGGCGAAAGTACACACTGAGCCTTTTGTTCATTACCCTTCTGTTTTTCTTTTTTTTTGCACTCTTTTTAAAAAAGTTTTATTTTATACCTGAGTATAGTTGATTAGCAATGTTGTATTAGTTTCAGGTGTACAGCAAAGTGATTCAGTTATACATTTACATGTATCTATTCTCTTTCAAGTTTTGTTCCCATTTAGGTTACTACAGAATATTGAGCAGAGTCCCCTGTGCTGTACAGTAGGCATTCATGACCCTTCTTATTTTGACCTTGACCTGCCTGTCTGTCTTGATCTGTCACTCCTCCAGTGCCACCTGCTGCATCCAGAATTTTCTGCATGCTTATTGTTCCTTTACCTGGGACCCTCCCCCCTCTCCCCTTCCTGCTTCTCTGCTCTCTGGTCTTGCAGGTTCCCCTTATGCTGACCCTGCTAGAGTCCTCTGACCTTGACCAGCATGAGTGACTCTCATTGCCACCCAGTGTAGTGTTTTTTGTTGCTGTTCTTTAATCCCTGTTGATGCTTGTTAAAAAAAAACCCAGAAGCCCAGACCCCAGACCCATGGACGTAAATCTCCGAGGGTGGGATCCAGGCTTCTTTTTTTTAAACAAACTCCTAGCATGGTTATGATTGTGACTGAAGTTTGAGGAATGCTAAGTTAAAATAGAGTGCTTTGCAGTAGTAATCTTTTTATGGGACTCTTTGTTTTCTCTTCAAATAAACTGGAAACACCTTGACGCAGAGCTCGGTCTTATTTTTTTTTCAGAGTAGCACATTTATATGGAGATTAGGGCTGGGACGTGGTTTGTTGGTGAGATTACCTCCTGCATCAGGCCCTGCATCTGGGAGACGCCCTGTAAATGTTTGCTTGTTGATCGAGACAAGATAGGAAAATGCCCGGGAAAGCAAAACAGGCTGTGCAAAGCAGGGCGTTATCCTCAGAAGCAGGCCTGATGTATACCTTCTACTCATTCTGTAGAAGATGGCCTCAGAGCCCTGGATGCTTGGCAGCCCAGACACAGAAACTCAGCCCCCCTGAGAACGCTTACCAAGCAGGATCCTGTGCGTCTCCCTAGCTTTGTTCTCTTTACTTTGATCTCCATAGGCTGATGCGAAAAGGCCCTTTTTTCCACCCCCTTTGATTTATCCCAATAACGCAAAGCCATAGAAGTGCATGCAGACGGAGAAAAGTTTGCTTGGACGTTTAAGAATGTAGAAGAGGGTTTAGCTCGTGTAATGAGTTTTGCTTTCCCATTTAAAATGCTCAGAGAGAAGTGCAAATGTTTCATCTCTGCTCAGCAAGTTCTACTGCCTGTTTACACAAGCCTGCCCTCTGCGGCCTCAGAAAGGGCTTCTTGCCTTCTTCAGGGTGTGACAGCACAACCTCGGTGCTGGGTCTCCAGGCAGACACAGTGTTCATGTCTTCTTTCCAGTTATGTGGCAGGAAGGTGATATTTCAGAACAAATAATCAAACAGTGCTTTGTTTAGAATCATTGTGTGAGGTTATTTAGAACACGATGTTGCCTTTGTACTGTGAGAAGACAGTGGTTTATAGACCACCCATCAGGGTTGTAAACCTGCATCCTGGTTAGGGCTCCGTCTAACTGGAGTAGACAATTCTTAGTCTGTAGTGGAAAGAGATAAAACAATACAAACCAATTAAATAAAGACACGACTAGGACTCAACAGTGAGGGCCGATTTAGGAGAATTCTCTGTACTTCCTTAGACATGTACAACCATCTAAGCATATATGGGAACCTTGACTTTGGCAGGTAAGTTCTTTGATGGCATGTGGATAAAAACTTCTTTCTCCAGTTGTTTCATTGTCAGCATGTTTTATGTGGGGGAAAAAATGTAGGTTCTAGAACTGGCTCCCCTCCTCGCTCATGATTTTGCTCCATTAATAGTAGGTTCAGTCGTTCCAATTTATTATATTAGAGGCTTATTGCTTAATTTTAAAAAATTGAATGGATTATTAGCTTTTTAATAAACAATAACATTTACTGTCTACTGATGAGGGTGCAAATCATTTAATTTATTACTGCATCCCTGTTTGTTCAAGAAACGGAGCACAAACTATTACCTATCAGAAACTGGGCTTGTTGGCTGTGCTCCTATGAAAGTGGACAGCAGGGGAGCAGGTGGTCTGTGTAGGATCCAGGATATGTTTCATGTGGAGCACAAGACGAGGCTGTCAAACCTGGGACACTACAGTCTGTGTCTAAATGCTAAAATCAGTTTTTCTCTGTCGTCACCAGAACCAAGAGCACAGGTGGGTATAGCTCAGTGGAGTGACCACGTGGTGTTTCATTGAAGACAGATCTGGCATGGAATCTCTCCAGTGATGGCTGTGAACTGACTAGTTTCAGGGTTGCCAGTGGAGAGTGTTAACATGTCGATTTCAGAAAAATGTTACGTGAAAATTGGAGCCTTTTAGTATATAGAGGGGACAGAAAATGTGTGTTGATAAACACATTGTTTGATCTGGACATTCAATTTCATGGTGATAGAAAGTGTGCTCGGTCAAATTGCCTTCTATTTTTGACAAAAATGAGGGTCTGGAAGGCCAGCCTGGCTCACGCGCTGTGAGAAAGAGGTTTCAGAAGGGAGTTTTGGTGTGTTTCCCCCCAGAAACAGCGCTGCTCTAATCATTTGATCACTGGGGACTTGGTGCTGGAGAATGAAAGCATGAGTGAACTCAGCCTTTGTCCTCGAAGGGCGTGTAGTCTGATGGGACATACAGCACACCTGCAAAGAAGGGTGTAACCAACGGTGGTGAGGACCTGGGTTCTTGGATGCCAAAGACCTCTGAAGACAGGACAGGAAAGCCATTCATCCAGAGACTCACGAAGCACGTAAGCTGACTTATGGAGGTGGCATCTGAGCCCATCCTTGATGAATATACATTTTATAAACAAACAGAGATGGAAGAGGTAAAGGGAACAGAAAAAAGTGATCATGTGCACAGCTTGTTCAAGGCAGGTTAATGAGTATTTTTGGAGAGCCTGTTATGTGCATAGAGCTCCATTCAAGTGAAAAGAATGAGATAAGAGCTTGGTATAAAACCAAGCAATATTCCCTGTACTTATCTTCACTCCTTACAGAAACTATTGAGAATAATAGGCGTTGTCTTTAATTGCGTTAATTTATTTGATCATGACAGCAGCCCGTTGCCGTAAGAATCATAATTGTTCTCAAATTTTTGAAGAGGAAGACGAGATGCTTGCAGTTAAGTGACTTGCTTAGGTTCACGCAGCTGGTGTGTCACGAAGCCAGGGCTCACAGGTGCTAGCCTGACCCTGGAGCTTGTGCGCTTGGCCACGGCCCCATGCACTGCCACTTCTCACCCCGAGGTACAGCGATTCACTTGTCTACCAGAATGTGAGCCGCTTGCGGGCAGGGATGCGGTCCACTCCTCTCGGTCCCCCTGTCATCCAGCAGACTGTTCCGCGTGGCCGCACGCTTGGTAAATGCAGGCTGAGTGCAAACGATGTGCTATGGAGATTTTAAGGAGCACACCTCTGGGTTTATTTAGAGGCACAGCTCAGAGAAGGTTAGGGAGGGCACTTCTGGGTAAGAGAAGAACGCGAACAAAGGGCCAGAGTGGGTAAGTGACAGGGCAGTGCACGGAATGAAGGAGGCTGGTGTCCCCTTGGCAGGAGCATGGGGTACATATAGGGAGCTGGAGGGGTTGCTGGAGAGGTAGCTGGAGGCTGTGGTGGGCCCTAAGGACCAGGGAGTGCTGGCTTTTCTGGGAATTTCTCAGGGTCTGAAGGATGGGGTTAAATCTCCAACCTCTGAGGTGACAGCAGATGGCCAAACCCGTCCTCAACTCACTTGTTGGTGTCTCCATCAGAGACAGAGGCTGGGACTGAGTGACCCACAGCCTGGATTCCAGGGAGCATTTTCTTGGTTACAGACATGAATTGAACAACTTAAATGTACCACATTCTGTGGCTAGAGAGACAAATGAGAGAGGCAAAAGATGCTCTTATCATTTATATATTGGTGCTTGTTGCTGAGGGAAGACTTGGTGGGTGGTGGGGACCAAGGCTGGCCCAAGGCATTCAGGGGGCTATAAAAGAACCAGCTCGTAGACTGACAGCAATTCTCTGATCTTGAGTTGCTGACTGGTATGGTACCAAAGATCTGCTCTCTGGGTTTTTGTAACTGAGCTAATCACCTGAAGAAATCAGCCAGTTGTCACCAGGTCACGTCCTTGGTAAAGGATGATAAAGCATGACAAAAGAAAGAGGAAACAAGTTAATCATCCTATCCCATAAATCAAGCCCCTGCAATGTGTCATTTGTGAATGAGACTTTACTTTTCAGAAATGGAAAATCCCTTTGAAATCTACACCTCCTCAGTGTCTCCTACCTGGATGTGGTCACGACTGGGGCTTGGAGACCAGGCCTTGAGGAAGTGGGGTTGGATGTGTTGGCCTTTCCTGTCGAGCCAGTGCCGAGGCTGAACTTGGAAGGTGGGTGACAAGGATGGGCTGTCTCTGGGAGAACCCCAAAGAGCAAAGAGGCAACACCCCTGTCTTCTGCCACAGAGCCAAGGAGGTTACCCCAAAGCTCAGGACTCACCTTGACCCTGCTCTGCCTGTGTGGAAAGTTAAGTCACTGATCAGAGAATGGTGGACCGGTTTCTCTCAAAGATGGTTTCTTTGTCATGAGACAGATGATTGTGTCACAGGTTTCAGATCTTAGAAACTTAGAGCAGCATGGGCTCCAAGGCCAAAACTTTTATTATCAAATCTCTTCTTGGGATTAGAATCTCCAGGTATCAGACCGGTCCCCGGAGATCCTGCCTTCTACACTGGTGTCCCTGTGTGAGAAATGGTACCCACCCAGGCTCTGTTAAGGACCTGGATTCCAGTGCCATCTGGGTCCCCATCCATCTTCCTGTGAAACTTGGCCAGTGATATACATGAACCTGATTTCTCTCCAGTTGCTCAGAATGGAGTCAGCTGTGGTCAGGCCACGATGGGGCTGAAAGGAAGAAACCCATTCCGGGAGTCCAGGGAACAGAAGCAAAGGGTCAGGACCAAGGCAGAGTGGGCAGAACCGCAAGGGCCAGGCTCTGAGTGGTCAGAGGTCAGCCAGAACAGCCCTGCTCATGAGTTTGGCATGGAGACGCCCATTAACCATGACTGTCCTGGACCCGTGAGTGAGATTTGTAGCCAAAGGAAGGTCGGGGGCCCACAGTGCCGCTGAATAAAGCAGGAGGGGATGGAGATGCTGGAATTCTGTCACCTCGCCAGAGTCAACTCTGCCTTGAAAATTGGCAGATGGGGCTGGTGGCCAGGCATGGGTGCAGGCGAAGCACACAGGAAGTGGGGCCTCCCCTGCTGGCCGCTTGCCCCATGCCCTGGGGCCATGCCCCTAGCTAAGCAGTCACATGTCTGTTAAATAAAGTTGGCTGAGAGGCTCATCTTAGCTAGATGGAACCAAACACCTGGGTGTCTGCCAAGACTTCAACCACTCAGGTCAAGAAGGCCCTCCAGAGGGGCATGGCTCTGAGAGCTGCCCTCGTGGGCGTCCTGGCAGGGGCAGATGCTTCCTTGCAGTTGGTCAAGAGAGGGCAATACTGCTTCCTTGTCTTGGGGATTCCAGATGGGAGTGATGTAGGGTGTGGCGGAGCAGAGCCTGCTTCCTGGCGTGTGCGCAGCTCCTGAATTCCAGCTTGAAGATAATGATATTAATCCTAATCACTGGCAATTGTCAGGCTCTCATTCCACGTATATTAACACATTTACGCCTCACAGCAACCCTGTGTGGTGGGCCTGGTTGTCTCTGTTTCACAGAGGAGGAAGCTGAGGAACTAGGAGGCTAAGTGACTTGCCGAGGGCACTCGGCTAGTGAGTGTCAAGGCGGGGGGGACAGTGGAGGGTAGGGTTGGATTCAACCCCAGGCCCACTAGCTCCAGAGCCGTGCACCAGGCTCAGTGTCAGTGTCGATGACCTTGAGGATGGGCTCTGCTTTGGCCCTGGTGGGGCCGCGTTGAGGCGCGTTTGTTCTTGCTGGAGAAATTGCCAGTCTTCTCAACCCGTGAAAAATGTGAGAAGTGGAACCTCCGTGCCATATCCCAAGGGTATGTTTCCTGGTTTGCTGAATTTTTAAGAAGAGGTTTTACTTTCTCATTCTTGCCTGGTTACAGGAGGCGGATGAAGGCTTGTAGAACCGGTCTTTATCCTGGCTCTCTCGTACACCTCCTAAAACTCAGATGCTCTTTGAAGTTCTCCCTTCACCTGTCTAGGGGTGTGTGCACCTGCAGTCAGAGCCAGAGAGGAGGGCTGGACTGGACAGGGCTGGTGGTCCTTTCAAGGCCATCCTCCATGTGACCCCTGTGAAGCATTCCCAGTCACCAGCCCAAGGTCGCTATGGAATAAATGGGGATGGCCACATGAGGAGGGATGCCTGCTCCCCACGGAAGGAGAGAGTGGTGGAAGGAGGCAATTTGGGCTCAGGGCTGATTGGCCCAGGCCACTGAGCCTCTGTTCAGACTGGGGTGTCAGATGGATCCTGGTGTCTGTGCTGGCTTTGCCTTCTAGAAGCCTGGAATCAAGTAGGTACTTCACAGATGTAATTTCTAACTATGCATGGTCGGGCAGGCAGGTGTTAGAGTCCAATGCCTGGGGTCACTAGTGAGCCCTGTGACCTGAGCCACTTGCCTTTCAGCAGGACCAGCTACATAACTTACAAGGGCCAGAGCAGGGTGAAAATGCGAGCCCCTTGTTCAAAAACTATTAAGATGGTGACTTAAACCAAGCATGGGGCCTTTCTAGGTGCAGGGACCTGTGTGACTACACAGATTGTACTCAGTTTTCCTCCTTTGTAAAATGGGGGTAGTTGTATATCCTTCATGGGCTTGTTGTGAGGTTTATAAAAGATAATAGTGCACGCAGAGCATTAGGCCACAGGGTGAAAGGTGGGTGCGTGTCAGTGCACTTTGGTAAGTGCAGTGTCAGAAATGTACAACCTCTTCTTGAGCAAAGGACTGTGGAAGGTGAAGGGAACCTCGGTAATGACACATGAAAATTATGAGAAATTCAAATTTCAACGTCCATAAATAAAGTTTTATTGGAACACAGCCACGCACGTTCAGTTTTGTATCTTCTATGGCAGAGTTGAGTGATTGCACAGGTGTTTACAGAAAAGTTTGCTGACCCCTGAGGTGTAGGATAAAATTAGGCTTCTCGGCACAGCACCTAAGGCCTCCGTCACTGCCACCAGCCGCCAGCCTGCCTCCCCACCCCTACCTCACTTCTTTTGCCCTTTATGCTCTTAAGAACCCCCAACCCTTTCGAGGTCCCCTGCATGGGCCATTTTCACCTCTGTGCTCTGTCCCTTCTTTTCTCTCCATCTTTGCCCTTCCTTGGCTAGACGTCACTGACTCATCCCTGCAGAAATCATCTCCTTCAGGAGGCCTTCCTGACCTGCGTCACTGGTTTTGTGACACCCTGCTCTGGGACTCACTGTTTGGAAAGGAAAATGTAGAGAAGGCCGAGGGCTTGGGGGTAGGGAGCTCAGCACAAGGGAAGCAGCACAGGGGGCGGAAATGACTCACTCAGTGAGCAGATGTGGATGGGGTGGGACACACCATGCCCTTGAGGGGTGGACACATAGACTCACAGACTGTGGCTCTGTCCCCGTGGGGCTTCCATTCCAGTGGGTGAGACAATGAACGGGGACATGAACACACATGTGAGGAAGAGTTTCCAGTCCTCATTCGTGCTCTGGAAGAGGGGTAGGATTGGTGGAGGGGCGGGTGGTCTAGATGAGGAAGCCAGGAAGGCCTCCAGGAGGTGACGTCCAAGTCCTGAATGAGGCAGAGCACCGGGCAGACAGGAGCTCTGGAGGGAGGGGAAGATGACGTCTCTTCTAATGCCATCCCTCCCCTTCTGCTCTTCAGCCCCAGGAGATGGTGAGAGGCGGGGAGTGCTTCTCTCCTTCCCAGGCCCAGAGCGTCAGCAGCCTGAGGAGTCATGCCAGGCTCCCAGGTCAGAGCCCTCCCTTGAGGGTGGGCCGCTCCTTCCATTAGACCCCTCCCCAGAGGCTCCTGGCATTAATCTGAACGCCGGGACTTAACCAGCAGCCCCTTTTTGAGATCTGGGGAACGACTCTAGGAACTTCAGCTGCAGACTCGGTGCTACTTCAAGAGGCAACACTGAAACCCAGAGAAGTTGGGTCCCTTGGTCACTGGGCTGATCAGAAGCAGAGCCAGCACCAGTATCCTGGGCTCCTGACCCTCAGAAAAAAGAGATCACTCATCTTTTGATTTTACTGGGGGGAATACCAGGAGAAATCAGTCCCTAGGGTGGAGATAAGCCAGTAGAGGCCATTGGGAAACCCTTCGGATCGAAACACATTCCAAGAGAGAGGCCCACTGGGCCAAGACAGGCTGCTTCCTTGAAGAGAGCCCTCCCGCGTCTCACCGGTGCTCTTGGCTGGAGGTGGCCCGAGGCACTGTCCGAAACTGTTGGCATCTCATCCCGCTGGTTTAATTTAGCTCCAGTCCTGTGGAAGGCTGTGCTAATTATAGCCCACTGGCCGTGCTGGGAGCTATAAAAAGGGTGGGAAACACCTGTTTGGTTATTAGTAGTCATTTATCAAGGTACCTACAAAGGCTTCAGGCTTTGGGCTGGGCCGGGCATGGGCACAGAAAGCACCTAGAACCCTTGAACCTTGCTCTCAATATGTAGGGGAGTCAGAGGAAGCCAGTGTGAACAGTGCGGGGGGGGGCAGGTCTCGAGTGCGCTTTGGGCACCAGACGGTGAGAGCTCAAATCCTGGCTCTTCACAGCTGTGAGACCTTGGAGAAGTTACTCAAACTCTCTGTCCTTCAATTTTTTTCATCTATAAAATAAAGAATAATATGTACACAATAAGGATGCTGTACCATTAAATAAGTGTATGTGTAATATATTGTACATATAGATTTATATAAGTATTTACTCCTTATAATACATAATTATTCTATTATATAATCTAATTATATAGTTATGTATAAATAATGTATGCATATATATGTATATATATTTAGAAAAGCCTGGTATCTTCGGTATAAGAAAATTATTTGTTTATTACTGTTTGAAATGGCATGCGGACAGTCATACACCACCTGCCCAGGAGTGACCATCTTGTGCGGAAACCTTGATCTTGGAAGAGTGCTGAGTCTAGGGCCCTCCCAGCTTTTGATGACATGTGTGACAGTTAAGAGTATAAGTTAAATTTCAGTTCTGTTACTGCCCATTAGGCATGTTACTTCCCATCTGTAAGTCTCCATTCTTCATCAGTAAAACGGGGCACCATGATAATGAGCATTTCATGGAGTTTTGGCAGGATTAAATGAGACAATACCTGTAGAGCACTTAGCACAATGCCTAGTACACAATGTCTGTTAAACAGTGTAATTCGTTATTGTTGATTCTCCTCTTCTCTTATGACTTTGGCTATGACAGCATCTCCAGGCTAATGTATTTATGTCCCCTGGACAATGGGGCCAATACCTTAGTGGGCAGAGGGCAGCAGTCCTAAGATGCCCCAGCCTGAAGATGGGAGGCCGGGTCGTCTTCCTTTGCAGTGCTCTTATCCAGCTGTTAGCACCTCTCCTCCTGGGCCCAGGGGCACCCTCTCTTAACAATGCTGTTTGCTTCTGGTGTCTCTATCCTTGTGCCCCAGCTGGGTTCTGAGTGCCTAGCCCTGGACACAGCATGGGGTGGGAAGCATGTCCCAGCGGAGAGCTGTGTTTGTCGTGACAGAGGAAGAAGAGTTCAAGGGACGGGGACTGTTTGCTTTGTATGGAGAGAGGCAAGGGTTGGAGGTAGGGACAAGATACCTGGGAGCTCTCCTGGGAGAGGGACCCTATTCGTTTCATCCTGTGCCTCAGAGCAAGGATATCAGGTGGAAGTGTCAAGGAGGCTGAGTTCCATTACGAAAAGGGCAAGTTGCTGGGCCCTGGGCCTGCTTGAAGGAAGAGGCCTGAGTGGAGCTCCGACCCGGGATTTAGGCAAGCTAGTCAAGGCATGCAGCATGGGTCCCACCCCACACCTACCGAGCTCCCGTCTGATTTTTTTTTTTTAATGTACAAAAAACATTATATATATATATATATATATATATATATATATATATGTGTGTGTGTGTATATATATATATGTATGTATATATATATAAAACATCTTTATTGGAGTATAATTGCTTTACAATGTTGTATTAGTTTCTGCTGTATAACAAAGTGAATCAGCTACACATATACATATATCCCCATATCTCCTCCCTCTTGCATCTCTCTCCTGCCCTCCCTATCCCACCCCCCTAGGTGGTCACAAAGCACCGAGCTGATCTCCTTGTGCTATGCGGCTGCTTCCCACTAGCTATGGATTTTACATTTGGTAGTGTATATATGTCCAGGCCACTCTCTCACTTTGTCCCAGCTTCCCCTTCCCCTTCCCCGTGTCCTCAAGTCCATTCTCTATGTCTGCGTCTTTATTCCTGTCCTGCCCCTAGGTTCTTCAGAACCATTTTTTTTTTTTTTAGGTTCCATATATATGTGTTAGCATATGGTATTTGTTTTTCTCTTTCTGACTTACTTCACTCTGTATGACAGACTCTAGGTCTATCCACCTCACTACAAATAACTCAATTTCGTTTCTTTTTATGGCTGAGTAATATTCCATTGTATATGTGTGCCACATCTTCTTTATCCATTCATCTGTCGATGGACACTTAGGTTGCTTCCATGTCCTGGCTATTGTAAATAGAGCTGCAATGAACATTGTGGTACATGACTCTTTTTGGATTTTGGTTTTCTCAGGGTATATGCCCAGTAGTGGGATTGCTGGGTCATATGGTAGTTCTATTTGTAGTTTTTTAAGGAACCTCCATACTGTTCTCCATAGTGGCTGTATCAATTTACATTCCCACCAACAGTGCAAGAGGGTTCCCTTTTCTCCACGCCCTCTCCAGAATTTACTGTTTGTAGATTTTTTGATGATGGCCATTCTGACCGGTGTGAGGTGATACCTCACTGTAGTTTTGATTTGCATTTCTCTGATGGTTAGTGATGTTGAGCATCCTTCATGTGTTTGTTGGCACTCTGTATATCTTCTTTGGAGAAATGTCTGTTTAGGTCTTCTGCCCATTTTTGGATTGGGTTTTTTTTTTTTTTGATATTGAGCTCCATGAGCCACAGCTCTCTATATTTTGGAGATTAATCCTTTGTCAGTTGCAAATATTTTCTCCCATTCTGAGGGTTGTCTTTTCGTCTTGTTTATGTTTTCCTTTGCTGTGCAAAAGCTTTTCAGTGTCATTTGGTCCCATTTGTTTATTTTTGTTTTTATTTCCATTTCTCTAGGAGGTGGGTCAAAAAGGATCTTGCTGTGATTTATGTCATAGAGTGTTCTGCCTATGTTTTCCTCTAAGGGTTTGATAGTGCCTGGCCTTACATTTAGGTCTTTAATCCATTTTGAGTTTATTTTTGTGTATGGTGTTAGGGAGTGTTCTAATTTCATTCTTTTACATGTAGCTGTCCAGTTTTTCCAGCAACACTTATTGAAGAGGCTGTCTCTTCTCCATTGTATATCCTTGCCTCCTTTATCAAAGATAAGGTGACCATATGTGCATGGG
Source organism: Phocoena phocoena (assembly GCF_963924675.1). NCBI lineage: Eukaryota > Metazoa > Chordata > Mammalia > Artiodactyla > Phocoenidae > Phocoena > Phocoena phocoena. Next base: position 55,624,187 of record NC_089234.1, read on the forward strand.
TTTATCTCTGGGCTCTCTATCCTGTTCCATTGATCTATATTTCTGTTTTTGTGCCAGTACCATATTGTCTTGATCACTATAGCTTTGTAGTATAGTCTGAAGTCGGGGAGCCTGATTCCTCCAGGTCAGTTTTTCTTTCTCAAGATTGCTTTGGCTGTTTGGGATCTTTTGTGTTTCCATACAGGTTATGAAACTTTTTGTTCTAGTTCTGTGAAAAATGTTATTGGTAGTTTGATGGGGATTGCATTGAATCTGTAGATTGCTTTGGGTAGTAGAGTCATTTTCACAATATTGATTCTTCCAATCCAAGAACATGGTATATCTCTCCATCTGTTGGTATCATCTTTAATTTCTTTCATCAGTATCTTATAGTTTTCTGCATACAGGTCTTTTGTCTCCTTAGGTAGGTTTATTCCTAGGTATTTTTTTCTTTTTGTTGCAGTGGTAAATGGGAGTGTTTCCTTAATTTCTCTTTCAGATTTTTCATCATTAGTGTTTAGGAATGCAAGAGATTTCTGTGCATTAATTTTGTATCCTGTTACTTTACCAAATTCATTGATGAGCACTAATAGTTTTCTGGTAGCACCTTTAGGATTCTCTATGTATAGGATCATGTCATCTGCAAACAGTGACAGTTTTGCTTCTTTTCCGATTTGGATTCCTTTTATTTCTTTTTCTTCTCTGATTGCTGTGGCTAAAACTTCCAAAACTATGTTGAATAATAGTGGTGAGAGTGGGCAGCCGTGTCTTGTTCCTGATCTTAGTGGAAATGGTTTTGGTTTTTCACCATTGAGAAGGATGTTGGCTGTGGGTTTGTCATATATGGCCTTTATTATGTTGAGGAAAGTTCCCTCTATGCCTACTTTCTGCAGGATTTTTATCATAAATGGGTGTTGAATTTTGTTGAAAGCTTTTTCTGCATCATATGGTTTTTATCCTTCAGTATGTTAATACGGTGTATCACATTGATTGATTTGCATATACCGAAGAATCCTTGCATTCCTGGGATAAACCCCACTTGATCATAGTGTGTGATCCTTTTCATGTGCTGTTGGATTCTGTTTGCGAGTATTTTGTTGAGATTTTTCCATCTATGTTCATCAGTGATATTGGCCTGTAGTTTTCTTTTTTTGTAATATCTTTGTCTGGTTTTGGTATCAGGGTGATGGTGGCCTTGTAGGATGAGTTTGAGAGTGTTCCTCCCTCTGCTGTATTTTGGAAGAGTTTGAGAAGGATAGGTGTTAGCTCTTCTCTAAATGTTTGATAGAATTCACCTGTGAAGCCATCTGGTCCTGGGCTTTTGTTTGTTGGAAGTTTTTTTTTTTTTTTTTGCGGTACGTGGGCCTCTCACCGTTGTGGCCCCTCTGGTTGTGGAGCACAGGCTCTGGACGCACAGGCCCAGCAACCATGGCTCACCGGTCCAGCCGCTCTGTGGCATGCGGGATCCTCCGGGACCAGGGCACGAACCTGTGTCCCCTGCATCAGCAGGCGGACTCTCAACCACTGCACCACCAGGGAAGCCCTGTTGGAAGCTTTTTAATCACAGTTTCAGTTTCAGTGTTTGTGATTAGTCTATTGATGTTTTCTCTTTCTTCCTCGTTCAGTCTCAGAAGATTGTGCTTTTCTAAGGATATGTCGGTTTCTTCCAGGTTGTCCATTTTATTGACATATAGCTGCTGGTAGTAATCTCTCATGATCCTTTGTATTTCTGCAGTGTCAGTTGTTACTTCTCCTTTTTCATTTCTAATTCTGTTGATGTGAGTCTTTTCCCTTTTTTTCTCGATGAGTCTGGCTAATGGTTTATCAATTTTGTTTATCTTCTTAAAGAACCAGCTTTTAGTTTTATTGATCTTTGCTATCGTTTCCTTCATTTCTGATCTGATCTTTATGATTTCTTCCCTTCTGCTAACTTTGGTTTTTTTTGTTGTTGTTGTTGCTGTTCTTTCTCTATTTGCTTTAGGTGTAAGGTTAGGTTGTTTATTTGAGATGTTTCTTGTTTCTTGAGGTAGGATTGTATTGCTGTAAACTTCCCTCTTAGAACTGCTTTTGCTGCATCCCATAGGTTTTGGGTCATCATGTTTTCTTTGTCATTTGTTTCTAGGTATTTTTTGATTTCCTATTTGATTTCTTCAGTGATCTCTTGGTTATTTAGTAGTGTATTGTTTAGCCTCTATGTGTTTGTATTTTTTACAGTGTTTTTCCTGTAATTGATACCTAGTCTCATAGCCTTGTGGTTGGAAAAGATACTTGATACGATTTCAATTTTCTTAAATTTATCAAGGCTTGATTTGTGACCCAAGATAGGATCTGTCCTGGAGAATGTTCCATGAGCACTTGAGAAGAAAGTGTATTCTGTTGTTTTTGGATGGAATGTCCTATAAATATCAATTAAGTCCATCTTGTTTAATGTGTCATTTAAAGCTTGTGTGTCCTTATTTTTTTTCATTTTAGATGATCTGTCCATTGGTGAAAGTGAGGTGTTAAAGTCCCCTACTAATACTGTGTTACTGTCGATTTCCCCTTTTATGGCTGTTAGCATTTGCCTTATGTATTGAGGTGTTCTTATGTTGGGTGCATAAATATTTATAATTGTTATATCTTCTTCTTGGATTGATCCCTTGATAACTATGTAGTATCCTTCTATGTCTCTTGTAATAGTCTTTATTTTAAAGTCGATTTTGTCTGATGTGAGAATTGCTAGTCTGGCTTTCTTTTGATTTCCATTTGCATGGAATATCTTTTTGCATCCCCTCACTTTCAGTCTGTAGGTCTGAAGTGGGTCTCTTGTAGACAGCATATATACAGGTCTTGTTTTCATATCCATTCAGCCAGTGTATGTCTTTTGGTGGGAGCATTTAATCCATTTACATTTAAGGTAATTATCGATATATATGTTCCTATTACCATTTTCTTAATTGTTTTGGGTTTGTTATTATAGGTCTTTTCCTTGTCTTGTGTCTCCTGCCTAGAGAAGTTCCTTTAACATTTGTTGTAAAGCTGGTTTGGTGGTGCTGAATTTTTTAGCTTTTGCTTGTCTGTTAAGGTTTTAATTTCTCCATCAAATCTGAATGAGATCCTTGCTGGGTAGAGTAATCTTGGTTGTAGGTTTTTCCCTTTCATCACTTTAAATATGTCCTGCCACTCCCTTCTGGCCTGCAGAGTTTCTGCTGAAAGGTCAGCTGTTAACCTTATGGGGATTCCCTTGTATGTTATTTTTCCCTTGCTGCTTTTCATGTTTTTTCTTTAATTTTTGATAGTTTGATTAATATGTGTCTTGGCATGTTTCTCCTTGGATTTAACCTATATGGGACTCTCTGTGCTTCCTGGACTTGATTGACTCTTTCCTTTCCCATATTAGGGAAGTTTTCAACTATAATGTCTTCAAATATTTTCTCAGTCCCTTTCTTTTTCTCTTCTTCTTCTGGGATCCCTATAATTCGAATATTGGTGCATTTAATGTTTTCCCAGAGGTCTCTGAGACTGTCCACAATTCCTTCTGTTCTTTTTTCTTTATTCTGCTCTGTGGTAGTTATTTCCACTCTTTTGTCTTCCAGGTTACTTATCTGTTCTTCTGCCTCAGGTTATTCTGCTATCGATTCCTTCTAGAGAATTTTAAATTTCATTTATTGTGTTGTTCATCACTGTTTGTTTGCTCTTTAGTTCTTCTAGGTCCTTGTTAAATGTTTCTTGTATTTTTCTATTCTGTTTCCAAGATTTTGGGTCCTCTTTACTATCATTACTCTGAATTCTTTTTCAGGTAGACTGTCTGTTTCCTCTTCATTGGTTTGGTGGGTTTTTACTTTGCTCCTTCATCTGCTGTGTATTTCTGTCTTCTCTTTTTGCTTAACTTACTGTGTTTGGGGTCTCCTTTTTGCAGGCTGCAGATTTGTAGTTCCTGTTGTTTTTGGTGTCTGCCCCCAGTGGGTAAGTTTCGTTCAGTGGATTGTGAAGGCTTCTTGGTGGAGGGGACTGGTACCTGTGTTCTGGTGGATGAGGCTGGATCTTGTCTTTCTGGTGGGCAGGACCGCATCCGGTGGTGTGTTTTGGGGTGTCTGTGAACTTATTATGATTTTAGGCAGCCTCTCTGCTAATGGGTGGTATTGTATTCCTGTCTTGCTAGTTGTTGGCCATAGAGTGTCCAGCACTGTAGCTTGCTGGTCGTTGAATGGAGCTGGGTCTCAGCGTTGAGGTGGAGATCTCTGGGAGAGCCCTCGCCGGTTGATATTACGTGGGGCTGGGAGGTCTCTGGTGGATCAATGTCCTGGACTCAGCTCTTCCACCTCAGAGGCTCAGGCCTGACACCCAGCCGGAGCACCAAGACCCCGTCAGCCACACGGCTTCTTCACAGTTAGTTCCGTTTTCACACCAGGCAGAGGGAAAAGATATCTTTAGATGTAGCAGCGGTGAAATAGCTCTGAGAGGCTCCATTTCATAGATTTCTTTTCCTTTTGTGATTCATCTAGTTCCACTTGCTCATAGGGTGTTCTGTGCAGAGGCCTCTCACCCGGCACTTCAGATCAGAGTTCCTTGTGGGAAACTCCCCCATGTGATTTTGAACAAGGTGCTCAGCTGTGGGCATGGAAATTGGAGGAGCCCTGTTCTAGACCAGTGCTCCTTAAGCCAGGAGCCACTCTTCCCAATCTACTGCTGGGAAAACTCAGGCTATTATGGGCCTTGAGCCTGGTTCTCAAAGTTCTGCTTCTCTCTCTGGGTCCCCGGGAAGCACTGATTCTTTTCTGGACCAGCAGCGTCAGCCCTCACCTGTTAGAAATGGAAATCCTCAGGCTCCCCTCCAAGGCTGGGGAATGAGAACCCCTGGGGTGGGGCCAGGGTGGCATGTTAACCATCCCTCCAGGTGGCTCTGAAGCACTTAGGAGATTGATAACCAGGAGCACAGGCTGTCCGCCCCAGCTGCATGCTGGTATCACTTGGGAAGGTAAAAAGAGGAAACACCTGGGTCAGGAAGAGCATCTCGGTGTGTCAGGGATATTGGGAACGTCAGAAGCTCCCCAGGTGGTTCTCATGTGCGGCCGGGATTAAGAACCAGTGCTTTAGGCCCATGGACTAGGCCTCAGTTTTCTCACGTGTATATTGGGTAGAATAACCCCCGTTTCCCTACCGGTGCAGTGAAAGGGCCTGGGGGAGCCTTTCATGTAGCTGTCTGGGACTTGGAAAAGCACACAGGAGACAGGCTTCCATCTGTCAGGAAAGGTGCTGAGGGGAGGTGGGATGGGGTGCCCACTACGGCCTTAGGGGAGGAATTGTAACGTGGTGGCTGGCTTATCGAAGTACTAAGTGCTGTAAAGACGATCCCCTGCTTGCTGCAATAGCTCTGTTTCGGGGAAGGAGATTGCTGGTTCCTTGAGAGCCCAGTGTAAGCGGCCCTCGCTGCCCCCAGTGTCTAATTCTGGCACTCGCTCTTACTGGGGTCCTTTGCTCAGTGTTGGGGAGACGATGAAGCCTGCTCCATCCCGGGCTCCCTTGGATTGGGGTGGGTGGGGCCTGCTGCGGAGCCGGACCCCCTGCCTCTGAGCACTAGTGGTGGCAACAATGAGGTTTAGAGAAATATTTACCCAAAGTCATACCTCTGCTATGCCACTGCCCGTCTCCCAGGAAGCTGGGTAACAAACACAGAGTTCTGGTTGTAATTTATGGTGGGGATGAGCTGAGCCTTCCAAGGGCTGGGACAAGGCAGGAAAGAGGGTGGTGGTTATGGTCTCCAGTCCTAGGCCCTGCAGTGGCCGGCACCTCAGGGTCATGGAAACAGCCGGTAGTTCCAGCTACAAAGGGGCAAGCTGCATGTGCATTTTATGTTGGCTTCGAAACCAAATGTGGAAAGTAATCATAAGCTAACGTGAAAAGCAAGATTGCATGCTGCTTCCCACGTGCCTTGAGGTGCTGTTCTAAGTGTTACCTCATGTGATCCTCAGCCACCACCCCATGACCTATGTCCCATTATTTCTCCCATTTTACATAAGCAGTTGCTCCTCAGGGGTCATGGGGAGCAACTGTGATGCAGCCATCAGTTTGTGGTGGTCAAACTGCATCTCGCAGGTGGGGAAACCAAGACCCAGAGGTTAGGTACGTGCCCAGGGGTCATAGTGAGTGAGCAGCAGGGACAAAATTAGAAATCGGGTCCTAACCGCCAAAGCATACCTTGAAATACAGAGTGTTTAGCGTAAACGTCTTCTTAATTTGCGGTCGGGAATGACTTAATACAGCATGCCTGGATTATGTAACACCAGAAAAATAATTCAGAGGACATTTGTTCTGAAAAGATTTACAGGAGATCATCTAACACAGTGTATGATCAGGTCTCCCAAGATGGCTGTTCTCTTGCTCTCTGTGTATCCCCCTGCTTCACCTACATCCTACTCACCTGACCTTCCTACATGCTTGCCCCCAGACCCAGCTAGTGATTGTCCTAATCTTTAGGTCAGAACAGCTCCACCTGTAACAGCCAAGAAGTACTGAGGGGCGTGTCCCTGTTAGTTTCCCTGGTAACTGATGAGCCAACCTGATGTCAATTACCCCTATAAGAGGGGGAGGTTTTCCTTCGTCTCTTGGGAGAGACGCCAGTCGCCATGTTCTGCCCGTCGTCTGCTGCGTACGGTGGAGGTGACGCTCCAGGACCTTGCCTGTAAGTTCTGCCCTAGTCATTAAACCGTTGACGTCTCTGTCCCTGACTCCGGGCTCTTTCTTCGGTCTTGAACCCGGGCAAGCCGAGGCCTCGCCGGCCTGCGGGCTGCAGCCCAACAATTGGCGGTGTCAGCCCGGAGGCCGAGGAAACTCCCGTGAGCGCCGAGGTGTTGGGAAAGAAGCGGGGGGCAGTGGAAGGTTGGGCCTGTCCACGACCATGTGGGGCCTGGAAGTTGCAGGGGTGATGGCGGGGTGGTCGTCCACTGATGTTACCGAAAATGGGGTCCGGCGGCTCGCCGCCCAAAAGCCATTAAGGAGGCAGGGTTGGTGGAAAGGAAGGCTTGCTTTATTTCGGAGGGCAGACTCCTGTCCAAAGACTGATTTCCCGCCGCTGACAACCGCTAGACAAGAGCTTTTATAGGCGGAGGGAGGGGGCTACATGTGGCAACAGCACCGTCAGCTCTGACGGTCGTCTTGAAAAGGGTCGTGCGGTGGTCTGACCAGCATCATCTTGATTGCTTTAAGTACAGATAACCTTCGCTTCCGGGGTCGGTTTGTTCCCATTTTCTTGAGGGTAATTCTCAGAATTGCGGCAGCTTATGTCCTGACTGTGGCCTGGTCATCACGTAGTTGAACTTTTTCCACCCGGTGGGGGTTTCAGCCTCTACAAGACAGCTCGCAGGATACTGCTCAGAATATATCTATAGCCCTTGAAGAGCAACCGAAGGTCCTTGACTGTGCTTACTGACTAAACTGTTATTGTCCTGTTTGAACGCTTGCCTTTGCTTCTGCGTTTTCTCATTTCTCTGATTAAACTTATTCTTTGGCTAAAGTTTTTTTTTTTTTTTTTACAGACAAAAGGCAGGTGGAGGACATGGTAGGTAGGGAGGGACCATAGGGTCCTGCTTCGTTGCACTAATTCATGGAGCCCAAAGGTTGCAGGGGAAATCCTGCGTTGGCTGTCCACTAGTATGGGGGGCACTGTGGGGGCTGTGCTTGATGAATCGGGGCTACCAGGAGATCTGGAGAAGAGTGGCCCCTAATGGCTCTGCTGTTGTATCAAAGTGAGCTTTTTTTTGTTGTTGTTTTTGAAAGTGAGCCTTTTGTAATTAAGCTAGCTTTCTAGAAGGAATTGGTATTTCTCTGCTTGTACCTTTAAATGATCTACTGGGGCTCTCAGGAACTTTAATCCCACGTGATCTCTAAGAGTAAAGAAAAATGAGAGAAGTCTTTTAAAACTCTAGGAATAATTGTTTCGGGAATGTCTGTCTATAATAGTCTCTGTAGATACTGGTAACTTGAAACTGAGTTAAATGAAGAGAATTCATTGACTAGCTGGGTTATTTCAAATAGGATAAACTATTGGAACATTAATTGCCGGGTGGGTCTAAGTTTACCTACCTTTGCTTTCGTATGGGAGGAAGGCTAAAGCATAAGTTCTCCAAAGAGGAAATGCTGGTATGACAAACAGTTAACAACTACTTGTTTCGTTTTTGCCAGAGATGAAGATTTTTAAGGGTTAAGATTATAATCAGTCATCTTTTTAGTTACTGTAACCAAGTCTCTTTATTGATTACATTGTAATCAGGTGTTTAACCGTGCCTTTTTAAGTCTTTTGTCATACGTAGTTGTTGTACTTCGATGCTTTTGTGAAGGTGCTTCATCTTTATAGATAAGAAGGGCTTTTGACAAGTACAGGTCTCTGATAAATTTCAGATTATACTGCTGAA